>NC_048586.1:7872500-7930000 GCF_013265735.2 Oncorhynchus mykiss | reverse complement strand
TATACTGCAATACTGTTATACTGTTATACTGCAATACTGTTATACTGTTATACTGTTATACTGCTATACTGTTATACTGTTATACTGTTAAACTGTTATACTGTTATACTGTTATACTGTTATATTGTTATACTGTTATACTGTTATACTGCAATACTGCTATACTGTTATACTGTAATACTGTTATATTGTTATATTGTTATACTGTTATACTGCAATACTGTTATACTGTTATATTGTTATACTGTTATACTGTTATACTGTTATATTGTTATACTGTTATACTGTTATATTGTTATACTGCAATACTGTTATACTGTTATACTGCAATACTGTTATACTGTTATACTGTTATACTGCTATACTGTTATACTGTTATACTGTTAAACTGTTATACTGTTATACTGTTATACTGTTATATTGTTATACTGTTATACTGTTATACTGCAATACTGCTATACTGTTATACTGTAATACTGTTATATTGTTATATTGTTATACTGTTATACTGCAATACTGTTATACTGTTATATTGTTATACTGTTATACTGTTATACTGTTATACTGTTATATTGTTATACTGTTATACTGTTATGCTATTAGCCTGCCAAAATTAGATTACATATACTGTTATACTGTTATACTGCAATACTGTTGTACTGTTATACTGTTATACTGCAATACTGTTGTACTGTTATACTGTTATACTGCAATACTGTTATACTGTTATACTGTTATGCTATTAGCCTGCCAAAATTAGATTACATATACTGTTATACTGTTATACTGCAATACTGTTATACTGTTATACTGCAATACTGTTATACTGTTATACTGTTATACTGCTATACTGTTATACTGTTATACTGTTATACTGTTATACTGTTAAACTGTTATACTGTTATACTGTTATACTGTTATATTGTTATACTGTTATACTGTTATACTGCAATACTGCTATACTGTTATACTGTAATACTGTTATATTGTTATATTGTTATACTGTTATACTGCAATACTGTTATACTGTTATATTGTTATACTGTTATACTGTTATACTGTTATACTGTTATATTGTTATACTGTTATACTGTTATACTGTTATGCTATTAGCCTGCCAAAATTAGATTACATATACTGTTATACTGTTATACTGCAATACTGTTGTACTGTTATACTGTTATACTGCAATACTGTTGTACTGTTATACTGTTATACTGTTAAACTGTTAAACTGTTAAACTGCAATACTGTTATACTGTTATACTGTTATACTGTTATACTGTTAAACTGCAATACTGTTATACTGTTATACTGTTATACTGTTAAACTGCAATACTGTTATACTGTTATACTGTTATACTGTTAAACTGTTAAACTGCAATACTGTTATACTGTTATACTGTTATATTGTTATACTGTTATACTGTTATACTGTTACTATAAACATGTGTTAGTGCGGGTTTTCAGCTAATTTATGTAAATCACGAAGCTCATCTGCATTTCCTACGGTGCAGGAGCAGTTATCCACAACACAAGAGTGATCTGTCAACAATAAGCAAGCAGTGGAACTCCTGTGCTGCTCATGTTGAAGTGCTATTGGACAGGTGAAAACAATATGGCAAAAGCATGCCAGACGATTTCAGCTTCCAGTTCTATCAAATGAATACAGATGGAGAAATGGAAACAAGAAGGGGATGTCACTTTAGACGTGTGTGTGTGTGTGTGTGTGCGAAATGCATCTCCATTCTAACAGAGAGAGCACAGACAGCTCCCTCAGAGAGCAACTATTGCCAACTCTCCAGTCTCTCTCTCTCTCTTTCACCTTCTCCTCTCCTTCCAATTTTCACTCCAGCCCTGGCCCAGAACCGCACTCACTGCAGGGAGCACCTCTCACTCTCCTCCCCCCTGTCTTCGTACCAACCCTTCCAACTAACTGTTTCTCTTCTCTCCTTTCTATGTTGTTCATACAACTTCAAATAAGGGATGTAGCCAACGTACTCAGTTACAAAGTCCTGTTACTAGTTACCCCCCCCCCAAAATATTTTGGCTTCCTTTTTAAAACATGTTTTAATGTACAGTAGGATGAACATAGAGAAGGGTTGGAGTGAGCAGAAAGGAAGGGTGGAGGGAGGAAGGGTGGAGGGAGGAAGGGTGGAGGGAGGGAGGAAGGGTGGAGGGAGGAAGGGTGGAGGGGAGGAGGGAGGAAGGGTGGAGGGAGGAATGGTGGAGGGAGGGAGGAAGGGTGGAGGGAGGAAGGGTGGAGGGGAGGAGGGAGGAAGGGTGGAGGGAGGAATGGTAGAGGGAGGAAGGGTGGAGGGAGGGAGGAAGGGTGGAGGGAGGAAGGGTGGAGGGGAGGAGGGAGGAAGGGTGGAGGGAGGAATGGTGCAGGGAGGAATGGTGGAGGGAGGAAGGGTGGAGGGAGGAAGGTTGGAGGGAGGAAGGTTGGAGGGAGGAAGGGTGGAGGGAGGAATGGTGGAGGGAGGAAGGGTGGAGGGAGGAATGGTGGAGGGAGGAAGGGTGGAGGAAGGAATGGTGGAGGGAGGAAGGGTGGAGGGAGGAATGGTGGAGGGAGGAAGGGTGGAGGAAGGAAGGGTGGAGGGGAGGAGGGAGGAAGGGTGGAGGGAGGAAGGGTGGAGGGAGGAAGGGTGGAGGGAGGAAGGTTGGAGGGGAGGAAGGAGGAAGGGTGGAGGGAGGAAGGGTGGAGGGAGGAAGGGTGGAGGAAGGAAGGTTGGAGGGAGGAAGGTTGGAGGGGAGGAAGGTTGGAGGGGAGGAGGGAGGAAGGGTGTAGGGAGGAATGGTGGAGGGAGGAAGGGTGGAGGGAGGAGGGAGGAAGGGTGGAGGGAGGAAGGGTGGAGGGATGAAGGGTGGAGGGAGGAAGGTTGGAGGGAGGAAGGTTGGAGGGGAGGAAGGTTGGAGGGGAGGAGGGAGGAATGGTGCAGGGAGGAAGGGTGGAGGGAGGAAGGTTGGAGGGAGGAAGGTTGGAGGGGAGGAAGGTTGGAGGGGAGGAGGGAGGAAGGGTGTAGGGAGGAATGGTGGAGGGAGGAAGGGTGGAGGGAGGAAGGGTGGAGGGAGGAAGGTTGGAGGGGAGGAGGGAGGAAGGGTGGAGGGAGGAATGGTGGAGGGAGGAATGGTGGAGGGAGGAAGGGTGGAGGGAGGAAGGGTGGAGGGAGGAATGGTGGAGGGAGGAAGGGTGGAGGGAGGAAGGGTGGAGGGAGGAAGGTTGGAGGGGGGGAAGGAGGAAGGGTGGAGGGAGGAATGGTGGAGGGAGGAAGGTTGGAGGGAGGAAGGGTGGAGGGAGGAAGGTTGGAGGGGAGGAAGGTTGGAGGGGAGGAAGGAGGAAAGAGAAAGGGCGGATGAAAGTAAGGAAACATTTAGCTCAGGTCATGAGAGAGAGAGAGGCATTCTGAAATGTTGTAAACATTTTCGAATAGGTTTGTAGAATGTTCCTGGGCTTCCCTACCTTGTCAGCATCATCATCGTCACTGCTGAGCTTCAAGTCATCAGCGAGCATGCTGGGAAAAATGAGAAAAACATACGTCAAGAGAAAGACCAAAGTAAAGTAATGGTACTCTAAAGTAAAGTAAAAGTGAAGTATGAAGTACAGTATACAATGTCTAGTTTTGAGGGGGTAATGAGATTCAAGCCACCTCTGACTGAGAAAGAGGATATAAAGGGTTAATAAGCTAGGAGACTCTTTGTTCTGCTACTGGAAAAGTTCACACAAATGTCAGGTCACCTTTGGCCTGGTGTCCTGGTGTTTTTACATCATGTTTGTTGCACAACTAAAACTGACAGATTAGTACTACTCCCCCTCTCTGTGTGTGTGTGTGTGTGTGTGTGTGTGTGTGTGTGTGTGTATTACAGCCCCGGCACTGTTTGGTGACCTTAGGTAGAATATATTTCTCCTGTCCCACTTACGATTTGTGAGGCGCCAGGTGAGGGTGGGTCATCCCCCCGAGCTGCCAGAGAGAGAGGGAGTGAGGACACACACACACACACACACACACACACACACACACACACACACACACACACACACACACAGGTTTGACAAACATATTCCTTCTTATAACATATTCCTGAGCAGCCTGATAGAGAAAGGTTACAGACACACACACACTCACACAGATACACCCACGCACAATACACACACCTTAGACTGTGAATACATACGTTGTTTGTGCTGAGTAGTGTGCTGCTTTGTGTCCTAGAGAGTGAGAGAGAGAGATAGATTGATAAAGTTTAAAGACCCCCCCCCCCCCCACACACACACACACACACACACAAACACACACACACACACACACAAACACACACACACACATAGGCCTACTTTAGGGTTGTAGAGGAAGCACTGGGCCTGGCCACCTCCTGAGGGTTGCTGGGACTGCCAGGAGTGGTTCATGTCCTGGGAGTATGAAGGTTAGAGGTCAGAGGTCACAGAGATTGGATAGACTTTACTAACATTACTGACAAGCATCTGCACACACTTACACACACACACACACACACACACACACACACACACACACACACACACACACACACACACACACACACACACACACACACACACACACACACACACACACACACACACACACACACAGTATAAGAATTTGAGTTTTCTGGGGTTGACTCATGCTACAGGCTTAAGTGCCCAATGAGGATATTTTTGCCAATAGAAGGTGAATGGCACTAGAGGGAGTGCTGTGCTATTTATCATGACTTCCTCTGAAACAGTGGCTCAGATTACTCTCTACTTCCCTGCTAACAGTGGTGTAAAGTACTTAAGTAAAAATACTTTAAAGTAGTACTTAAGTCGTTTTTTGGGTACCTGTACTTTACTATTTATTTTATCGACAACTTTTACTTCACTACCTTCCTGAATAAAAGAACATGCAGATCTAACTCTAGCCATTGAAAGACATGAGGTGAGGGATGGGGATCGGGGTTGTAGGGTGTCTATGAAAGACATGAGGGTGAGGGATGGGGATAGGGGTTGTAGGGTGTCTATGAAAGACATGAGGGTGAGGGATGGGGATCGGGGTTGTAGGGTGTCTGTGAAAGACATGAGGGTGAGGGATGGGGATCGGGGTTGTAGGGTGTCTGTGAAAGACATGAGGGTGCGGGATGGGGATCGGGGTTGTAGGGTGTCTGTGAAAGACATGAGGGTGAGGGATGGGGATCGGGGTTGTAGGGTGTCTGTGAAAGACATGAGGGTGAGGGATGGGGATGGAGATTGTAGGGTGTCTGTGAATGATGTAGGTTGTGATAAATTGTCCATGATCTGTGTGTATGTCTATGTGTGTGTGTCTGCGTGTTTGTGTGTGTCTGTGTGATTTCAGAGGTGTCACGATACAGCGTATACACAGTGTGAAACAGGTTTCTGCTCTATTGTGTCTGTGATGTGTTTGTGACAACCTGTCTTTTGTTCCTACCACTTTGTGTATATTGTACATCAACTTCTGTGTATTTTGTGCGTATTTGTAGCTGTCTTTGTGATCTCTCTTTTGTTAGTGTCTTTGTGTGTGTGTGTGTGTGTGTGTGTGCAAGTGCGTGCGTACTTGCTTGCGTGTGTGTGTGTTTGCAAGTGATGTCCCTGAAGCACTGGTCTACCAGAGGGAGGACAGGGGTTTTGATGATCCAGGTGATAATCATCAGGGCGATTATGAGACAGTGCCCAGTGAACTATCTGCTATCTGTTATCTGCTCTATCTGAGTACATGAGCCAAGCTCTGAATAGGAAGCCAGCCAGAGAGAGATCTTTGCACCAATCCTCATCGCATACAAATGATTAGATTGACTGACAAAGACAAGTCACAGCCATGTTAGAAGAAGAACAATACAGTTGTTTAGCATGGATTATTAACATGGCAGAGAAAGGGATGTGTGTGTGGTGTGTGGTGTGTGGTGTGTGGTGTGTGGTGTGTGGTGTGCGTGCGTGGTGTGAGCGTGTGAGTGTGTCTAGTCCATGCCGACTTTTGCATCGCCATTGAACAGGAAGCAGGCTCTGGAAAAGGTCAGGCCTTATCTGTTCTGATGGCTGTGTGCGTGTGTGTGTGTGTGTGTGTGTGTGTGTGTATGTGTGTCAGTGGAGGCTCCTCAGAGGAGGAAGGGGAGGACCATCCTACTTAGTGAATAAAAAAAATACAAATAGTGAAACATTCAAAAAGTTATTATTTTTTAGATACATCTATAACTAAATATATTCACATCACCAAAAAATTTGATTAAAACAAACTGTTTTGCAATGAAGGTCTACAATAGCCTCAGCAGCACTCTGTAGGAGAGCACCATGGTGTAACGGGAGGTCAGCTAGATTCCGGGCCTCCTCTGGGTACATTGATTTCAATACAAAACCTAGGAGGCTCTTTGTTCTCACCCCCTTCCATAGACTTACACAGTAATTATGACAACTTCGGGAGGACGTCCTCCAACCAATCAGATCTCTTGCAACATGAACTGACATAATTCTCAATCAAAGGATTAGATAATTAATCTAGTGCATAAAATGTTGTGAGTAGAGTACTCAAAGAAGAGAAAGAGAATAGTTGAACAGTTTTGAACAAATTTCTTCAAAAATTAAATGGAAGCAAACGGAACAAAAAATGGATCAACCTACCTGAATTTGCCCAATAGAAACTCTCGTTTTGTTTGCAAAATGGAACGTTTGGACTAATGATTGCACACTAGATCACCTAGATGTAGGCAAGAGTGTGCAAGGTGGTACTGAATGTTTCAATGTCTGTCACCTTGATTACTCCAATTTGTCTTGCGACCTGTGCACCTACGTTAAAAACTTTCATTCGTAGGCTAGATTGTAGAAACCTCATGATGGGTAGAGGGAAAATGTGTGTATCATGTAGTAGCCTAAATCTATCGCTGTTACATTGAGCTGGGTGAATGGAATGTGAATTACAGTCATCCAATTTGCTGTAATAGAAATAAGGCCATGCTCATTAAAAAATTACAAAATTCCTCCCTAATCTTAAACGGCACCAACCGCCACTGGTGTGTGTGTGAATGTGTGTGTGTGACAGAGAGAGAGAGAGACTTCACCACGGATACACCCTGCACACCCTAATTGACAAACAAACAAACCAAAACAAAGGCAAAGTCTTCTCACGCGTTGTTGATTTCAAAAAAGCTTTCGACTCAATTTGGCATGAGGGTCTGCTATAGTAATTGATAGAAAGTGGTGTTGGGGGAAAAACATACAACATTATAAAATCCATGTACACAAATTCCCTTTTGACAATGTTGCCATAGAGCACACAAAAAACTATTCATACCTCAGCCTAAACATCAGCACCACATGTAACTTCCACAAAGCTGTGAACAATCTGAGAGAGAAGGAAAGAAGGGCCTTCTATGCCATCAAAAGGAACATAAAATTCGACATACCAATTAGGATCTGGCTAAAAATACTTGAATCAGTTCTAGAACCCATTGCCCTTTATGGTTGTGAGGTCTGGGGTCCGCTCACCAACCAAGAATTCACAAAATGGGACAAACATCAAATTGAGACTGCATGCAGAATTATGCAAAAATATCCTCTGTGTACAACATAAAACACCAAATAATGCATGCACAGCAGAATTAGGCTGATACCCACTAATTATCAAAATCCAGAAAAGAGATGTTCAATTCTAAAAGGAAGTGATTCCCAAACCTTCCATAACAAAGCCCTCACCTACAGAGCAAGCTGGTCCTGGAGCTCTGTTCACAAACAGACTCCACAGAGCCCCAGGACAGCAACACAATTAGACAAAAGCACACTGCCCACAAAATGAGGTGGAAACTGAGCTGCACTTCCTAACCTCCTGCCAAATATATGACCATATTAGAGACACATATTTCCCTCAGATTACATAGGCCCACAAAGAATTTGAAAACAAATCCAATTTTGATAAACTCCCATATCTACAGGGTGAAATACCACAATGCCATCACAGCAGAAAGATTTGTGACCTGTTGCCACAAGAAAAGGGCAACCAGTGAAGAACAAACACCATTGTAAATACAACCCGTATTTATGTTTATTTTTTTTCCCTTTGCACTTTAACTATTTGCACATCAGAATGTATACAACACTGTACATAGACATAATATGACACTTGAAATGTCTTTATTCTGTAATGTTACTGTTAATTGTTTATTGTTTATTTCACTTTTGTTTATTATCTATTTCACTTGCGTTGGCAATGTAAACATATGTTTCCCATGCCAATAAAGCCCTTAAATTGAAATTGAATTGAGAGGGAGTTGAAACCGATGGACATGTGTGATAGAACAGTAGAGTCTGTTAGTGCTCAGTAATGAGCAGAGTAAGGAGAGTCTGCTCTGAGAAGCATGTCTCCTTTCATTCAATTCAGTCTAACACACACACGCACACGCACGCACACACTCACACACGCACGCACGCACGCACGCACATACACACACACACACACGCACGCACGCACGCACGCACGCACACACATACACATACACACCCACACACACACACGCACGCACGCACGCACACACATACACATACACACCCACACACACACGTACGCATGCACGCACGCACGCACACACACACATACACACCCACACACACACACACACACACACGCACGCACACACATACACATACACACCCACACACACATACACATCCACACACACACACACGTAATGCAGTAGACACATCTAGTACCTGTTGTCACTTCTCTCACTCTTTTCCTCTCCCCTCTCTTCATAAACACAGCCCTTTCCCCATAACCCCAGAAGGCAAGTATTCCCTCTCTCTACTCCTCCTTTCACTTCATTATCTCTCCTCTCCTCCCTCTCAGTAACCAAGGACACTGATTCATCCCTTACTCCCCTCCTCTCACAACAACAAGCCTTCCCAGGTGAGCAGTGTGCCGCTATCTCTCCACTCCCTTTCCCCCTCTCTCTGCTCCCTCTCCTCCTCCCTCTTCTTCTGCTCTTTCTCCTCTCGCCTTCCTCTCTGTCTGCTCTCCCTCTATTTCTCCCCATCCTTTCTCTTCATTTCTCTCTCCTGTGCTAGTCTTTTGGCTAGGAAAGGTAGACCATGAACAGCACACTGGAACAGTATTTCAGTAGGCAGGATACCGTCAGACATACTCTGTTCAGCTTCAGCTACCAACAGCAACAGAGATTCCCCCAAAGGCCTGTTACTAATAGCCTCGGGGCAACCACCACTAAGAGGACAGGAGAAAGTGTAACGTGTACCAACACACACATTTGTTCCAGCACTACACACCTGATTTAGCTAGTGCAGAGCAGTGTAGATCAGTGCAGCAGTTATGGTCCCGTAGGCCAGGTGGGAGTATAAAGTCAACCATCTCTTACCCTAGAATATCCTAGACACAGCTGCTACACTCACTTCCTATGACCTGAGTGAGGACAGAAAAACAGTTTGAGAAAAGTCATAGAGACAACATCCACACAGTAAAATAAAACAGGTGTTGTGGAGGTCTATACAGTGGTGGTCTTTCAGTAACCAATGAGAATGCCTTGACAGATATAGGTTGCGAAACCCAACCAGGGCTTGTGAGCCTACATCAAAAATATTCTTCACTGAGACTTGCTTGTCTGTTTGTTGTGTTCGGTAATCTGCTAATCTGCAGTGTTCCATGGTGTGTGTTTGTGAGCATTGAACCATCATTACTGTAGCCTTCTGTGGATCCTCTGTGGGCATTGAACCATCATTACTGTAGCCTTCTGCTGATCCTCTGTGGGAATTGAACCATCATTACTGTAGCCTTCTGCTGATCCTCTGTGGGCATTGAACCATCATTACTGTAGCCTTCTGCTGATCCTCTGTGGGCATTGAACCATCATTACTGTAGCCTTCTGCTGATCCTCTGTGGGCATTGAACCATCATTACTGTAGCCTTCTGCTGATCCTCTGTGGGCATTGAACCATCATTACTGTAGCCTTCTGCGGATCCTCTGTGGGCATTGAACCATCATTACTGTAGCCTTCTGCTGATCCTCTGTGGGCATTGAACCATCATTACTGTAGCCTTCTGCGGATCCTCTGTGGGCATTGAACCATCATTACTGTAGCCTTCTGCTGATCCTCTGTGGGCATTGAACCATCATTACTGTAGCCTTCTGCTGATCCTCTGTGGGCATTGAACCATCATTACTGTAGCCTTCTGCGGATCCTAGTGTGAACACATTTGTTCCCACATTTCTTTCAGATATGCCCACTATGTACACCTTATACAATTAGTAACCCCTAACCCCATTTTGCTTTTTGAAAAATAATATTGAAAAGTATGTGAAACGGTATGTTTTATTTTCTGTCACGACCGATGGGAACATGCTGTGCTGTGCCTATAATAAAATTAAGAGATACAGTATTTACCACTATTCCCAAGCTCCAATATCTATATACCTTATCCAACTTACTCACACATCTAAACCCAATGACCCACACACCCCAGCCCCAATATCTATACACATCAGCCCACTTACCCACACATCTAAACCCAATGACCCACACACCCCAGCCCCAATATCTATACACATCAGCCCACTTACCCACACATCTAAACCCAATGACCCACACACCCCAGCCCCAATATCTATACACATCAGCCCACTTACCCACACATCTAAACCCAATGACCCACACACCCCAGCCCCAATATCTATATACCTTATCCCACTTACCCACACATCTAAACACAATGACCCACACACCCCAGCCCCAATATCTATACACATCAGCCCACTTACCCACACATCTAAACACAATGACCCACACACCCCAGCCCCAATATCTATACACATCAGCCCACTTACCCACACATCTAAACACAATGACCCACACACCCCAGCCCCAATATCTATACACATCAGCCCACTTACCCACACACCTAAACCCAATGACCCCCACACCCCAGCCCCAATATCTATATGCCTCAGCCCACTTACCCACAAACCTAAACCCAATTACCCCCATGCCCTAACCCTAACACCCACATGCCAATATCCTAATATTAATGCAACCAAGTCCTCATACACCCATATCCTACCTAGCCTTATGTATTACCCATTGACTCCAGTTCCTTTGCCTAAACACCTCAGCCCTGTTACTTGCCAATCTCAGCCCTGTTACTTGCCTATCTCAGCCCTGTTACTTGCCAATCTCAGCCCTGTTACTTGCCTATCTCAGCCCTGTTACTTGCCAATCTCAGCCCTGTTACTTGCCTATCTCAGCCCTGTTACTTGCCAATCTCAGCCCTGTTACTTGCCTATCTCAGCCCTGTTACTTGCCAATCTCAGCCCTGTTACTTGCCTATCTCAGCCCTGTTACTTGCCAATCTCAGCCCTGTTACTTGCCTATCTCAGCCCTGTTACTTGCCTATCTCAGCCCTGTTACTTGCCTATCTCAGCCCTGTTACCCACTTTGCCAAGACCTGTATTCCACCAAGTCATCAACATGTACCTGTATCCAGCTATCCACTGCACGCTCCAACCCTGTTTATTGCATATCTTAGTCCTGTGACCTCTGACCTCTACAACATTTCATAGATAAACTCATAGTACAGTGGTATATTACATTTTTCCCAGCCTCATTCACTGTTTTTCTACCACAAACGTGTCATCAGAAAGGATTTGAAAGGGCAATAGATGTCTGTTCAAACCCATGACCTATAGGAGCCTGGTACATCTCTACACCCCATTACATAAACCAGGTCAATTCATGGGCATTAAGCTCAAGCCTCAACATTCATATATACTAGGTCTATACATGCACTTCATCCCTAATATACCCATACAAACCAGGTTTACCACCAGAGGCTATATCCAGTACTCTGATAAAACAGGTCTACCGTTGTACCTATACTGAACAGAAATATAAACACAACATGTAAAGTCTTTGTCCCATGTTTCATGAGCTGAAATAAAAGATCCCATTAATGTTCCATCCTCACAAAAAGTTTATTTCTCTCAAATTTTGTGCACAAATTTGTTTACATTCCTCCCTGTTAGTGAACATTTCTCCTTTGCCAAAATAATCCATCCACCTGACAGGTGTGGCATACCAAGAAGCTGATTAAACAGCATGATAATTACACAGGCGCACCTTGTGCTGGGGACAATAAAAGGCTACTGTAGAGTGTGCAGTTTTTTCACATAACACAAAGCCACAGATGTATCAAGTTTTGAGGGTGCATGCAATTGGCATGCTGACTGCAGGAATGTCCACCAGAGCTGTTGCCAGAGAATTGAATGTTAATTTATCTACCATAATCCGCCTCCAATGTCGTTTTAGAGAATTTGACAGTATGTCTAACCGGCCTTACAACTGCAGACCATGTGTAAACACGCCAGCCAAGGACTTTCACATCCGGCTTCTTCACCTGCGAGATCGTCTGAGACCAGCCACCCGGACAGCTGATGAAACTGTGGGTTTACACAACCAAAGAATTTCTGCTCAAAGTGTCAGAAACCGTCTCAGGGAAGCTTATCGGCGTGCTCGTTATACTCACCAGGAACTTGAACTGACTGCAATTCGGCATCGTAACCGACTTCAGTGAGCAAATGCTCACACAAATGCTCACAAAACTCACACAAACCAGTTTTACCCTTGTGCAAGAGAAACTGAACAAAACTATTGAAGTTAAATATTTATTATGTTATTACCAGTGGCGGTGGGGGTGGGGGAGGGGGGGGGGGGGGGGTTCAGATGAGGGAGGACGATACATTTTTTTTACGAGCATGTCCTTATTTCTATTACAGCATATTGGATGACTGTCATTCATTTTCCATTCACCCAGTTAAATGTAACATCCAGTGGTGGATTTAGGCGACATGAGCAGCCGCCCAGGGCAGCATCTTGCCGGAGGCGACATGAGCAGCCGCCCAGGGCAGCATCTTGCCGGAGGCGACATGAGCAGCCGCCCAGGGCAGCATCTTGCCGGAGGCGACATGAGCAGCCGCCCAGGGCAGCATCTTGCCGGAGGCGACATGAGCAGCCGCCCAGGGCAGCATCTTGCCGGAGGCGACATGAGCAGCCGCCCAGGGCAGCATCTTGCCGAAGGCGACATGAGCAGCCGCCCAGGGCAGCATCTTGCCGGAGGCGACATGAGCAGCCGCCCAGGGCAGCATCTTGCCGGAGGCGACATGAGCAGCCGCCCAGGGCAGCATCTTGCCGGAGGCGACATGAGCAGCCGCCCAGGGCAGCATCTTGCCGGGGGCGACATGAGCAGCCGCCCAGGGCAGCATCTTGCCGGGGGCGACATGAGCAGCCGCCCAGGGCAGCATCTTGCCGGAGGCGACATGAGCAGCCGCCCAGGGCAGCATCTTGCCGGGGGCGACATGAGCAGCCGCCCAGGGCAGCATCTTGCCGGGGGCGACATGAGCAGCCGCCCAGGGCAGCATCTTGCCGGAGGCGACATGAGCAGCCGCCCAGGGCAGCATCTTGCCGGAGGCGACATGAGCAGCCGCCCAGGGCAGCATCTTGCCGGAGGCGACATGAGCAGCCGCCCAGGGCAGCATCTTGCCGGAGGCGACATGAGCAGCCGCCCAGGGCAGCATCTTGCCGAGTGCGGCATGCCACGCCCGCACAAAAAATAAAAATAAATATATTCCGAATGGTGACATTTGCGCGATCGGTTTTCTATCGCTCATTTGCACGTCACGTCAATAATATCATGTCACCGTGTGGGACTGTGGGTCAGTTAACCTTGAAGGAGTGGGTGCCCTGATTCTAGTTTGTGAGCTAGGCAGGCCTGGGAAGGTCTCCCACTCAGAAGTACGAGATGGGAAGGGGGCGGGGGTAGGTTGACCTCAGGTCTCCCCACTGGAAGCCCGAGGTAGGGGGAGCGGGGGGAATCTATCAAATAGCGCACCTCTAACTTTGTACAGTACTGATGCAATTAGTAATGCAATTAGTTGTGCAATTTAGTTTGTGTGTTTCTTGTTTGAAGTGCAATAGTATAAAAATCAGGTTCTCTTCTTTACAAGTGCGTTATTCTATTTGTGTATCTGTGTGATATAGGATTTGTGCAATTTAGATTTATTTGTGTGTTTTTTTGTTAGCAATAGGGTAATAGTGTAATAATTTGATTCTCTTTTTTATTTGTATTTATATACTACAATGTGTTTCTATTTGTCTTTGTTACTTCTTTTTGATATGTATGAGTCTTATTTTTGTATATATGTTTATATTTATATCGTTTTAAATGCTCGGATTATTTATTCGTTTTGTTCCAAACGTCTGAGTACAAAGTACAGTTAGTGCAGAATGGTGCAGCGGGGTTCGCCCAGGAGCCATACAAGCTAGAACCGCCACTGGTAACATCGATAGATTTAGGCTACTACATGATACTAAAATGTTCCCTATTCCCATCAGGTTGCTACAACCTAGCCAATGAATGAACGTTTACAACATAGGTGCACACAGGTCAAGTGAAATTTGAGTAATCAAGGTGACAGACTTGACACGTTCAATACCGCCTTGCACACTCTTGCCTGCATCTAGATAGCTGATCTACGGTGTAACCATTAGTCCAACAGTTGCAAACAAGAGTTTATATTGGACAAATACAGATATGTTTAGCGCCGTTTCATTCAGCTTGCTTCCGTTCCAAAAATATTTTTCGACAGAATGAATACATCCCTGATCACAAGGAAACACAGTTCACTTTCATAGCAGCCACATACATACAGCATGATTCCTTTAATCATTGTAGAATTCCTATGCGCTCTCCTCCTCTCACCTTTTCCCTTTGCTTCTGGACTTCAGTGCACAACACATCAGCTGTTTGTGACCAGGTGAAAAAAAATGCTACAACCCGCTACAACAGTGTACAGCAAGCAGTTTAGCAGTTACACCGGTGGGCCCCGGTGGCAATACATTTGTAAAACCAGAAGCTTACCTTGACTTGGAAGAGTCCCAGTGTTGGATAGCAATAGCCAGCTAGCTAACATAGCATCCCTCTCTGTTTAAGCTGAGTGTTTGAGTAGGCTAGACTAGCTAGCTGCATTCACTAGCTAAGTAAGTGAAAGTGAAACATGAAAAAACAAAAACGAAATATTGCTAGATGTTTCACTTTCACTTACTTAGCTTGCTTCTCCACAATTTGTTATAAACTGTTAAGCTATTGTCTTTATCTCTCTTTGAGTGTAATACTCATCACATGTTATGCACTGCAGTGATAGCTAGTTGTAGATGATGCTTTCAGTACTAGATCCATTCTCTGATCGTTTGATTGGGTGGCCAACATGTCAGTTCATGCTACAAGAGCTCTGATAGGTTGGAGGACGTCTTCCGGAAGTGGTCATAATTACTGTGTAAGTCTATGGAAGGGGGTGAGAACCATGAGCCTCCTAGGTTTTGTATTGAAGTAAATGTAGCCAGAGGGCCTATGCATCGCAAATTCCCTGTGAAATAACTAAATTAAACCTCCAACCGGATGGATCAGATTTATCCATTTGATTAAACATCTGGCTCCTTTTTCTATCTGTGCTTATAATATGGCTACACTTTCAGCATTGTGTTCAATGACAGGTTGCATGTCCACACACACACACACGCACACACACCTGTGAGCTACACATGCCTGCCACTACCATTTCCTGTTCCAGATGTTGCATATAGTCTCAAAGAGAAAGTGAGAGAGAGAAAAAGAGTAAACAAGAGAGAGGGAGAGAGAAAGAGAGAGAGTGAGAGAGTGAGAGAGTGAGAGAGTGAGAGAGAGAGTGAGTGAGTGAGTGAGTGAGTGAGTGAGTGAGTGAGTGAGTGAGTGAGTGAGTGAGTGAGTGAGTGAGTGAGTGAGTGAGTGAGTGAGTGAGTGAGTGAGAGAGAGAGAGAGAGAGAGAGAGAGAGAGAGAGAGAGACAGAGACAGAGACAGAGACAGAGACAGAGAGAGAGAGATGATTCAGTGGATCTAAAACACTAGTCAGGAGTGCACGTATGAAATGGACACACACACAGTTGAGGGGAGGTTGATGTTGGTTGGTGAATCATATCTAAACAATCACAGCTGTTGATGGGAGGCATGCTCATATTCTCCCCTTTCTCTCTCTCCCCCATCCTACCTTCCTCTGTCCTTCTCTCTATCTCTAGTCCCCATTTTACTGTACCTCTTTCCACTCATTATCTTTCTTGCTGAAATACTGGTGGTTGTTGTTACTGCATATCCTTGGATATCCTGCAATAATTGGCTGTTGAGACTGTTCTTATTTTCTCTGCTGTGTGTGTGTGTGTGTGTGTGTGTGTGTGTGTGTGTGTGTGTGTGTGTGTGTGTGTGTGTGTGTGTGTGTGTGTGTGTGTGTGTGTGTGTGTGTGTGTGTGTGTGTGTGTGTGTGTGTGTGTGTGCATGAGTCACTCCACTGTCTGACTGCGTGATCAAGCACTGGCATGGAGAGGTGTGTGTGTGTGTGTGTGTGTGTGTGTGTGTGTGTGTGTGTGTGTGTGTGTGTGTGTGTGTGTGTGTGTGTGTGTGAGTGAGTGAGTGAGTGAGTGAGTGAGAGAGAGAGAGAGAGAGAGGTGCACCTCTGTCATTGAACACAGTGCTGAAAGTGTGGCTGTAGAATGTGTGCATAATATGCATAATGCATTTCACACATCTCTTAAAACATCAGCAGGGTACAGTAATGGTGACGCAATCCCCCAGACACACACCACGGTCTCCTGCGGCCCAAACCAACCTCAACCCATCATAACACCTTCAAACAAACAGCATACAGACCAACTATTCTACAACCATCTGTTGCCTATTCAGCGCCCATAGACCGATGTGATCGGTCTATGTAGTACAGTTGTATTTAAATGTCTTCATAGTTCTCTTACCGTTTCTATATTTAGAACAGTGTATGCTTCAATCTAAAGTGAAAACGAAAGGTTGTGGGTTGGCCTGTCAAACGACGGAAATGGGTTTAACTGTCTCTGACCTCAAGACTTATCAACTTATTTTACATCTCATCGTGACTATTCAAACCATAGACTGTACAAATCAATATAACATTTCAAACCATGTGAATTGTTGTTTTGTATTTGCAATACATCCTTAATTAGCTTTGTTGCATTATTCTATATAATTAATTTTGGTTTCACTTTACAGTAAATTGAAATGAGAACGGAAATACAATAGCCTACAAAAAATATTATTACAGAAGAGTATACTACATTTCAAGTAAAACACAGAAAGCAAAACAAACTATAAGAAATTGTATTTCTTGACTATCACATGAACTTGACTGAATAGATAGCCATGTATCTTTTCTCACCTGAAAAGCACATCGAAGCAACAAAGAGACGTTGGAAAGTTTGCCCTTGTCGCGGAGGACTGTAGGCATGTTTGGTCACTGGTCCTCTCCTCGGTCCATCTCACAGAAGACGCACCGTGCGAGCACAAATCGGTACAAATGCCAAACATCCCGTTCTACCGCCAGAGAGCGAGCAGCGTCACCAGCTCAAATGGAGAGTCACGGAGTCGGTGTCGTCTTGGGAGCGAGCGTGCGCTGTGCGTTGGCGTACGGGAGGATTCGCATGACAGAGCCGACGTGACGCATCCGTTATAGGTTCAGGCACGAAGTTCAAACATCCGCGGGGTGCGCCGCTACCTAGACACACTCACATCAATGACCCACACTCACACATGGAAACAATGTGGCACATACTCCTCCCAGCGCGTATCTGAATGGAAGCACAGTGCAGCGCACAATCTCACCATGCACCCAGTGTACAATCTCTGAAAAGTGAAAGGGGTCACTTGCTGTTCAATTATTATTGTTTCACCCTCTCCGCATCCTGCCAGTGAATGCCTGTGCGATCTATCATTACCGCTAATGCACTCTGCTGGGGTCTGGACTGGGACGCAGCGGGTCTGTGTTGTGTAGAGTTGGTGTTGTTCTAATGAAATATGACTCATGTTCCTGCCCCAGATGCTGCGGGCGAGAGAGAGAGAGAGAGAGAGAGAGAGAGAGAGAGAGAGAGAGAGAGAGAGAGAGAGAGAGAGAGAGGAGGAGCGGGTTTAAATGGAAATGGATGTGAGATTTGAAAGTACAAATTCGATTTTCGCTTGTGATAGTTACGTTTTAAAATGTGAACATTTTTCACAAGAGTATGGGGGGGGGGGGGGGTCCGCAAGGAAAGGGGGGAGAGAGATGAGACTGAGGAAGGAGAGAGAGAAAAATAGTTTTTTTTATCTCCCAGGAGAAGTGGAGGGCATAGACCAGTCAACATCTGGCAGATCAAGCGATTGAGTATCTCAGCAGCTTTACTAACTTTTAAAAGGTGAAATACAGTAGTTAGTCTACGTGTGCTATGTTTTTGTAATTGAGC
This sequence comes from Oncorhynchus mykiss, assembly GCF_013265735.2. Classification (NCBI taxonomy): domain Eukaryota; kingdom Metazoa; phylum Chordata; class Actinopteri; order Salmoniformes; family Salmonidae; genus Oncorhynchus; species Oncorhynchus mykiss. The sequence goes on along the minus strand of NC_048586.1, from coordinate 7,911,672 downwards.
CCAACCGTCTAGTGCGAGAGGAGACCCTGGAGAAAAACGCAGTTGAGCACCTCGTTGTTTTATTTGGGTGTTTCTATCACGACTCAAGGCGAGACCCAGATGCAGACACAGGAGGCAGATGGTTGAAGTCTTACAATATTTATGAATCCAATAGGGGAAGGCAAGAGAATGGTCGTGGACAGGCGAAAGGGTCAAACCCAGTTGAGAGTTCAAAAGGTACCGAAGGGCAGGCAGAATCAAGGTCAGGCCAGGCAGGATGATCAGGCAGGCGGGAAAAGAAGTCCAGAGTCAGGCAGGGAAAATAAACCACACCTGGAGGAGGTGGAGACAATAACGAGTACAGGTGAAACTGATCAGGTTGTGACAGCTTCTGATGTTGGTACCATCATATAAATATAAATCCCATTCTAGTTTTGTGCATGGTACCACCAGTGCCATGTATTTAGACCTAACTATATATGGCTCTGTGTACCGGTATATAGGGTACAATATTAGAGATTCGAATTCTGGCAACATGCATTATCATGGACATAAGCTGGGTGAATCAATGCTGTTTCCATTCTGTATTGGATTTTCACACACACAAATAATTACATTTAATTTATGGTAGTTGACAACTTATCATACATCAATCGAACTGATACCCAGTGATGACACACATTGCATACGCTCCAAAGCCATTATTGCGCAGTCAGAGCGCACTGCCTGGCCTGCGAACGCTCAGGACAAAAACAAACAGCAGGATAATGTAACGCACCACCTATCAAACTTGTTCAGCATAGCCATATTGAAAACAATATTTTGATTTGTTTTTCAGCCATGCAGCGAAAATCTCGGAGGAAGAAAGAACAGGTAGGCTAGCCTAAACAATTCTGTAAGGCGCCAGGCTATAATATAGGCCAATAAGATCATCAGATGATACAACTGGACACTCATTTCCTGCTAGGTTAAAATGACTTTTAGAAATATGATTGGAATTTGTAAAATACAGTATATTATGGGCAAATCTATGCCATGACTATATACATTAGTGAGAGGAATTCCTGTAATATAGCCTACACCTATGGTATTTGCAGGGCAAAGTGATGGACACTAAACAGCCACCTGTATGTCTGAACAAGTTTAAGTATGACTCATTACATTCAAAGTAAAAGTAATAACTACTACAGCATGCATTGTTGAATAGTTTGTTGGTAGACTATATTGATAAACACCAGGACAGTGTAGGCCTACTAAAATGTCATTTGATTGTCACTTCAATGAGAGAATGGCGAATAAGTGCAATTACATATAGCTCAACAAAGTATTTTATATTTGGACTATGCCACCATGTTAGGACAATAGACAGAACAGTGTCTGAACTTGCCATCTATTATTTTCCCAGAGAGCAGCACAGTGCACAGTCAGGCTGAGCAAAACATGTAGTATCTGCAACCAAGGACAAAAAGCTATTAACTACTGAACCGTGTCTGTCTCGACAGGTCTCTAACGTTGTGTGGGTTAAATACGCCCCCCTGGCCAAGGCAGAGGTGAGGACAGAGCAGGCTGTTTCTGATGCTACTCCAACGGCTGAAAAAAAGTCGAGGTTTGAGCGTCTGAAGGAAAGGATGGAAGAAGAGAGGAGAGCTGAGCATGAGCACTTGATAAAAAACATTCAGGAGTTGGAGATGAGCGTAGAGTGGGAGCAGAATACATATGCAGTCCAAGAGAAAGCTCTAAAAGAGATGACCAGAGGGAATGAGAGGGCAGAGGCAGAAAAAACTGCCCTCCAGGAGATCATTCAAAGACTGGTGAAGAAACAGGTGAGGACAGAGGAAGCCTGGGGAAAAGAGCAGGAAGACTGGAACAAGGCCAAAGCCATGTTTTCAGACCAGTGGTCAAAACTGGAGAAGCTTTGGAAGAGGGAGAAATCTGCTCTAATAGATGAAGCAGAGAGCTTTCAAAAGATAATCAAGGATCTCCAGTGTGCCTCGAAAACAACAGAGGCAGAGATCAAGATGGCAGAGACAGAGAAAACTGCACTCCAGGAGACCATTCAGAGACTGGCAGTGAAAATTGTCCAGACCGAGAAAGCCCGGGGAAATGAGCAGAGCGACTGGGCCAAGGACAAGGCCAGGTTATCAGACCAGATGCAGGCGATGGAGATTGTTTGGAGCTTAAGAGAAGATGGATGGGCCAAACAGATGCGACACATGGAAGCGGAGATAGCCCAGAAGAAGATTCTGAAGGAAAAAGAGGCACAGGTAGGTCAGGCTGTGCATATTTTTTTACATTTGAATAATTAAATTGATAATGCAGAATCGTTGGTTTGGTAAAGAATAGCCTAAGCCAAATCATGAATGTAGAGGTTGAAGAGTTATAACACTCTATCCCTTTTCCAGGTGCACAGCAACAGTGCATGCCACATTAGAATAAGAGGCTACTTGAAGAATATAACCAAAAAGTGGAGAGAGAAAAAGGAGAGGGCGAAGGAAGACAAATATGGCCTCCCTGCCCTGATAAGACCAAATGTCTAAATAAGAAAGGAGTCAGGAGGGATTATACAGAGTTTCTATTTAATTGAATTTAATGAACAACATTAGTAAGGCAATTTGTGTTATTGGTGGTTCATTATTCCTTGAGTTATTTTCCTTCTACAGTATAAGTGTTGCTGTTGATGGCAAACTGTCCTGCTCAGCAATTGAGACAGACAGACAGGTGCCACTGATCACATCTATAAACTAATAACAACTAACCTATGTCAGAAACACAGATACTGTATTTGCTTATTCGGCTCTCATTCATTTGAGTATTTTCACTCAGATGTTCACTCCGAGAGAATCACAGGAGGTTGGTGACACCTTAATTGGGGAGGACGGGCTCATGGTAGTGGATGGAGTGGAATAAGTGGAATGGAATCAAATAACTCAAATAGAAGGTTTCCATGTGTTTGACACCATTCCATTTGCTCCATTCCAGACATTATTATGAGCCGTCCTCCCCTCACCAGCCTCCACTGGATTACAAAGGGTGTCACGAACTGCAATTGCAAAGGGATTCAACATTGTTGGGGAAATTGTGACACTAGGAAAAAGACAGAATTGAACTGAACAGTCTGGTAAAAAACGTAAAACATTGACAGAAATAATACATGTGTGTTTATATGTGTAAGAAACATACATATGTGTATAATATAGTATATGAGCATATAATTTGTGTTTCTAGTAAAGTATAGTCGTATAGTAATACATTATAGCAGTATAGTAGTACAGTACAGTGTAGTATAATAGTATAGTAGTATAATAGTATAGTAGTATAGTAGTATAGTAGTATAGTATAGTAATATAGTATAACATAGTATAGAAATACATATACCATTTGCTTATAACCAGTGGTTAAAGGGAAACTCCTGCTCTACAATGAGGAGGAAGCCACTAGCTTCACCGGGATGTGTCTCGCCTCTCCTGGTTCAACGTGGTTGAGTTTTGGTTGAACCCCTCAGAGACTGCACTGCTAATATACCCATGGTGACCTGTTTACGGTTATCAGACCATGGGCAGGCCCTGGTGTTTGTGTGTGTGTGGTGTGGTATGTGTGTGTGTGTGTCTGTGTGTGCATGCGTGCGTATGTCTGATTGTGGTCCAGGTGTGGCTTCTCTGTTCCCTGTGGACATGGAGGATGACAGAGAGGTCAAGTAGACCCTTTCACTGGGTGAGATATAGCACTATGGGAAAGAGGAGGAGGTGGCAGTGTGTGTGTGCGTGTATGCACATGTGTGTGTGTTATTATGTGTGAATATCAGAGGCTCGTACTGTAAGTTATTAAGTTAGTATCTCTCCAACACAATAGCAATGAAGCACAGGCAACTGTCTGCATTATGTTAAATCATGTGGAAGTTGGTTATAAAATAGTAAAAGTAATCAATAAAGAGCTGTTTACATATTCTTCTTCTTCCAGAGAGGCGAGATAAAGGGAGGAGGAGATAAAGAGAGGGGGAGATAAAGAGAGGGGGACATAAAGAGAGGGGGAGATAAAGAGAGGGGGACATAAAGAGAGGGCGAGATAAAGAGAGGGGAGATAAAGAGAGGGGGAGATAAAGAGAGGAGGAGATAAAGAGAGGGGGAGATAAAGAGAGGGGGAGATAAAGAGAGGGGAGATAAAGAGAGGGGGGATAAAGAGAGGGGAGATAAAGAGAGGGGAGATAAAGAGAGGGGGAGATAAAGGGAGGAGGAGATAAAGAGAGGGGGAGATAAAGAGAGGGGGACATAAAGAGAGGGGGAGATAAAGAGAGGGGGACATAAAGAGAGGGCGAGATAAAGAGAGGGGAGATAAAGAGAGGGGGAGATAAAGAGAGGGGGAGATAAAGAGAGGGGGAGATAAAGAGAGGGGGAGATAAAGAGAGGGGGAGATAAAGAGAGGGGAGATAAATAGAGGGGAGATAAAGGCGAGGGGGAGATAAAGGCGAGGGGGAGATAAAGGGAGGGGGAGATAAAGAGAGGGGGAGATAAAGAGAGGGGAGATAAAGAGAGGGGGGATAAAGAGAGGGGAGATAAATAGAGGGGAGATAAAGAGAGGGGGAGATAAAGGGAGGAGGAGATAAAGAGAGGGGGAGATAAAGAGAGGGGGACATAAAGAGAGGGGGAGATAAAGAGAGGGGGACATAAAGAGAGGGCGAGATAAAGAGAGGGGAGATAAAGAGAGGGGGAGATAAAGAGAGGGGGAGATAAAGAGAGGGGGAGATAAAGAGAGGGGGAGATAAAGAGAGGGGGAGATAAAGAGAGGGGGAGATAAAGAGAGGGGGAGATAAAGAGAGGGGACATAAAGAGAGGGCGAGATAAAGAGAGGGGAGATAAAGAGAGGGGGAGATAAAGAGAGGGGGAGATAAAGAGAGGGGGAGATAAAGAGAGGGGGAGATAAAGAGAGGGGGAGATAAAGAGAGGGGAGATAAATAGAGGGGAGATAAAGGGGGGGGGATAAAGAGAGGGGGAGATAAAGAACACACACTATTATTGCTCTCTCTCTCTCTCTCTCATTTACTCTCTCTTTCACTCTCTCTCTCACACACACACACACACATACTTGAGCCGTGACAGGATCATTAGTAACAGGCCGTATGGTGTTTCAGTGTGTGACATGTTAGTAGCTCATATTTATGTTGCTGAGTGTCTGTTCTTTCCTCCTGGTCTGCCCACAGCAGGTGTTCCAGATGTTACTGAAGCTCTTCTCTCAGCTCTCATTTCGTCTCTCTCTCTCTCTCTCTGTTCTCTTCTGTTTCCCCTAGTACTAATGAGACCTCCCCTGATGTGAATTCTGCTGGTCCTTTATGAACTGGCCATGAACACACACTCTTATTACTGTCTCTCTCTCTCTCTCTCTCACACACACACACACACGCATGCACGCACTCACACACACGCACGCACACACACTGTCATGAGACCTGACTGTTTCCCTTCCCTCCCGTCCACATACAGGAGCTTTAATAACATGTTTTACCACTGGAATACTTACAATGTTCAAATTCAACTAAAAAAATTTGTAAATAAAGTCAATAAAATATTATAAAACGTTTTTTTTTAGAGAGAGCTCATGGAAAAACAGTGTGGAAAATGTAATAGGCAAAGAGGAAATGACAGGATTGGAGGATAGGGAGTGAGAAGACATGGAGGGAAAGAAAGAGAGGATGTTAGAGAGATGTCAATAGAGAGAGCGAGACCTGGGGCAGTCTCCACAGTAACAGGCGGGTGGTGACAGGACCTTAGAGGCTCTGGTGTGTCCCTCAACAATGCCTGTTTAGACACCATGATAAACACCTGGGCCTCAGGAGTCCAACCTCCTAACCACACACAGTGCTCCAGAGAGATCGACAGACTAGGACAGCTTCCAGCGGTATCCATGGAGACCCTCAGGGATTCCAGATTCCTCCAGGTAGGTGATCGGTCATGAGCGTTAGAGAGAGATAGACAGAGAGAGAAAGAGGGACAGACAGTTAAATAAAAAAAATACATTTTAAAAATTGCGCAGAGAGGCTAAGGAGCACCACCGTGTGGACAATATGTGAACTAAAGGAGAGTCCAACCACTGCTCTCCAACTAGGCTAATGGGATAGGAGATTCTGACAATGGATTTAGCTTAGTAGACAGGTACAATGGGACATTCAGAATACATTTATCCATTCTTAATTCACCGATATTAATAGTCTTCATGGGGAATTGTTTTGTAAATCGTCAAAATGGTCCCATGTAAAGGGTCACAACTTCGATAATGCTGGTTAGTTCCATTGGGATATGAATCCAGCCTAACTAGTCCTCCTACATCAGACATCGACGATAAGACCCGTCTAAAAGCATCAGTCAAGTTGCAGGCGACATACATTGTAAACTATCGACTTTGCTTTCTCCTTCCCTCTCCAAAACACATATACAGTGTGATAAAGGGATTATGCTGCTACTATGCAAAGCCATGCCGAGCTATTCAGACAAAAATGTCCCCGCCAACAACTGGTTGGACTAGCTTCTGTCCTTGTTGCTGTGATGTCATCTGCTGTTGGATGAGTGGCTGGGCTGGCGGCAGCGATGCGCATATGCAGTCTGCTGCTCGAGCGCATCACAGTGAACTGCATCTGACAGCTTGCCAGGTTGGAGCAGGAGAAAAAACACCACACACAAGAGAGTAAACGACCGGTGGAACAGACCCGCTGTAATTTTCACAAACCGAGCATCATCCAAATCCACCCGGTAGAGACAATAAAGAAAAGAAAGGAGGGATATTTCGCGGTTACAGTCCTCCCACAAAGCTCGCATGTATGGAATGATAATGTTTTTGTTTTAACGCCCCAGATGATTGCGTACCAGGGGTAGCTATTGAAATACGCAAAAACCTGCCGCTTCGTTGGATTTTCCTCCGAGACTGAGGCCATGAATTCCGCGGAGCAGACGGTCACTTGGCTGATCACACTCGGGGTGCTGGAGTCTCCGAAAAAGACTATATCGGATCCAGAGGCATTTTTACAGACCTCCCTCAAAGATGGGGTGGTCTTGTGCAGACTGCTGGAGCGGCTGAGCCCGGGCTCCATGGACAAAGTAAGGACAGAACTGCCGCTTGTCTTCCCCTCTTGCCGCCAGCTTCATCGGCCCGTCTATGCGGCAAGAACCGTGACATAACGTGGTTTATCTCGCTTCTCGTGGCTCGCTGGCCCATTAAGAGATTCATTTGTAGGTCGCGAGAGCGTAGGTTATTGTTCCTAAAAACAGCTACAAATGGTTGCACATATGTCAGTAGGCCTACACTCAAGCGTGTGATAGGTTTAAACAGACAGACAGACCAGACCGTTCGCTGTGGCAGATGCGAGTCACGACGATCTATTCTGTGCGCAATTATTAGCAGCCTTTGTATATTCTTAAACCAAGACAAACGACGAGACGCATTTTGTGTTGTTGTCAAACAAACTCTTAAATGTGTGAGCTCTATGGTTTGGGAATTGTGTAGCCGATGGATGTTCGTTTTTTTCTGGAGACAGGCAACAGAAAAGGCCACATATAGCAGATGCAGATGCGTTGTGAGATTGGAATCCAAAGCGCATTACGCGGTAGTACGTGAATGCACAGGATCTATAGGCCTATAGCCTATGGTTTATATGTAGCCTATGTTTGACACATAATCCGGATCACCAGCTAGTGGGGATGTATGAGGGAACACCACAAGAGTGGGCCGCCATTGACCGCAAAAGCTCACAGATAAGAGAGAGAGAGAGAGACCCTCTCCACATTTAAAGCAACAGTGCGGTATTTGTAATGTATGTCTGTCAACACCAAAATCCCCAGTCACTTTAGCCTTGTTATATATTGTGTACCCCAAATCCTGTGTGGTTTCAGACAGCTTGGGCGTTCCCTGGTGTTCTTAATCTTAAATGCCTCTCTGACAACAAACTGGCCTAGTGCTGGAAGAGAGATACACTTCCATCACCTTACAGGAGAACATCACCTATAGCCTAATCTAACCAGGGTTCTGACCAACCGTTGATTCTGTTCTTATGGTCTGATAGAGTAGGCTATTGAAATCTGCCCATGGTGACCACCTGTTGATGAGCTACTGGCCACAAGTAGATATCTCAGTGTTCTGTAGTCTAAGAAAAAAACAGTAGCACGTCTTCCCTCTAGGAAAAATGAAGTTAGTATTTTATTATGTTCTATAACCTATTATATTCTAACTGCATGGGCTAGACTGATAGGCTACAGGTCATTTAACTGGTAATTACTCTGGTATAGTATCTATATGTCCAGCCTCACCCAGCGTCCAATGTGTATCTATTGTTGTATATCTCACGGGCAGTTCATGTAGCCTATGGTTATAGACTGGTAATAAAAGGATGTGTCGTCAGATCTCTCCTTCTAGATTCAGAGGCCGTGTTACACCCATTGACATTGGCATTGTATTTAGTGTCACTTATTTATTTATTTCCCACCCGTTCTTTGATATTGTTTCTGTTTTGATCAATTTTATCCATCCCGCCTCTCTGTTCAGAGGAGTTGCTAGCGTCCTCCCCTCAATGCTGCTGTGTTGTTTCTCACAGCTCCCATTCGCCAACGTCATTTCCCTCAATCCAATGCCTACTTCCCTGCTAGAGAGTCTGTGGCTGTATTGTAGAAGCAAGCCAAGGAGAGGGAATGCTGGCTTCTACTCTGAATCAAAACGCGCATAATACTTGAGACTGCTTCCAAGTAGCTAGGCTATGGGGGAAAAAATCATTTTGATCGAAATTCGTGTTTCTCATAGGCATTTTTGTTATCCCAGATCTACCAAGAACCGAAGAACGACGGCGAGTGCTTGAGCAACATAAAGGAGTTTCTCAAAGGCTGCACTTCGTTTCGCGTAGAGGTAAGTTCTCCATAAAATAACCCCACAAACAAACACTCCAAACATGCATCCAACATTTAATAAGAAAGATAAAGAAACTACGTAAAATCTTACACATTTCCAATGTGACACAATAAACAATGGGGCCACGAAGTGGACGGAGGGATAGGCCTACTGGCAGTGGGAGGAGGCTGGACTCCGAGCCGAGAACAATCACCCATCGCCGGGTGTGAGGCTGCCTTGTTTGTCGCCTGCACTGAAAATGGCACATCCACAATCGCAACATTGTAACAGTCACGCTGCAATTATTTGGTGCAGTCGTTTAAAACTGTAACAATGTAACATTATCTTGTAGGCTCCAAGTGCAGATAGCTAGTTAATGTATACACTTTGTTAAACGGCCTGGCCCAGGTTATCAGACGGATGCTTTTCCATTATGTAAGTCGTCGTCTTTCTTCGCTAGCCTACGTGCATGACGTTGCGCTTGTGTCCCCCATTCCAGATTTGGAAACACCAGCTAGTTATCCAGATACCCGCAAGCGAGAATTAGGCTACACTTGGTCAATGAATCCACCCAGAGTTGTCAGAAGGTGTAGTCTTCTTTTTATTGGGATGTTTTGGTATTTTCTCATACAGCAGCAGCCAATGCTGTTTGTGTCAACTGTTATATCAAAGACTTTGACAATAATTTAAAAAATATATATATATATATTTCACCTTTATTTAACCAGGTAGGCTAGTTGAGAACATGTTCTCATTTGCAACTGCGACCTCGCCAAGATAAAGCGTAGCAATTCGACACATACAACAACACAGAGTTACACATGGAGTAAACCAAACATACAGTCAATAATACAGTAGAACAAAAGAAAACAAAAAGTCTATATACAGTGAGTGCAAATGAGGCAAGGAAATAAATAGGCCATGGTGGCGAAGTAATTACAATATAGCAATTAAACACTGGAATGGTAGATGTGCAGAAGATGAATATGCAGGTAGAGATACTGGGATGCAAAGGAGCTAAATAAATAACAGTATGGGGATGAGGTAGTTAGATGGGCTATTTACAGATGGGCTAAGTACAGGTGCAGTGATCTGTAAACTGCTCTGACAGCTGGTGCTTAAAGCTAGTGAGGAAGATGTGAGTCCCCAGCTTCAGAGATTTTTGCAATTCGTTCCAGTCATGGGCAGCAGAGAACTGGAAGGAAAGACGACCAAAGGAGGATTTGGCTTTGGGGGTGACCAGTGAGATATACCTGCTGGAGCGCGTGCTACGAATAATAATAATAATGAATACGAATAATGATTAGGGTGAACAGTCAGATTCTAGATCAGTGGTTAGAGGGCAATGGCTATCACACACAGACACACAGAGCGAGAGAGAGAGAGTTTGGTACTGTGTCAGTGCATAGAGGAGTCATTGAACCCACCCAGTCTGGACAATACAGCTCACTGTTCGATCTTCACTATTGACTTTCCTCACAGAGTCTGCAGGAGAGAAGGAGATGGGAGAGAAATAGAGAGAGAGAGAGAGAGAGAGGGAGGGCACTGTAGAATAAAGGGGTCTGAATATGATTTTGTTAATGGCTCACTTGTGCTTGGTGTTGAATGTCAACACACAGCCTTCTCTTCTTGGATAAGAATTTCATAAATCAAATCAAATGTTGTTTGTCACATGCTTAGTAAACAACAAGTGTAGACTAAAAGTAAAATTCTTTCTTTTTGGCCCTTCCCAACAATGCAGAGAGAAAAAAATAGAAAACGAATAACACAAGGAATAAATACACAATGATTAACCATCACTTGGCTATATAGACAGGGTACCAGTACCTACTAGTGCTGAGTAGGTATTATTGATTTGAAAAAGCCTTTATTTGAATAGGCATATCACCGACGCATTATGACAACACTTATGTTGAGACAGAATAACATTGTAATAGATATGCTAAACATCTCGACCAGCCTGGTCCGGGGGACCCAAAGTGGTGCACAGTTTTGTTTTTGCCCTAGCACCATGACGCTATTCATCAAAGGCTTGATGAGTTGGGGCGGCAGGGTAGCCTAGTGGTTAGAGCGTTGGTCTAGTAACCGGAAGGTTGCAAGTTCAAATCCCCGAGCTGGCAAGGTACAAATCTGTTGTTCTGCCCCCTGAACAAGGCAGTTAACCTACTGTTCCTAGGCCGTCATTGAAAATAAGAATTTGTTCTTAACTGACTTGCCTAGTTAAATAAAGGTAAAATAAATTTAAAAAAAAGTTGCTTAGTTGAATCAGGTGTCTGAGAGCTGGAGCAAAAACTCTAATGTGTACCCGTTTGGATCCCCAGGACCAGGCTTGGAAAACACTGGTGTAGTAAATTAATGTTTGACTGATTCCAATCTCTGCGAAGTGGACTGCTCGTCTCCCTCTCTCCGAGTCATGGGGTGTTTTTGGGATAACTAAGCTTCCCAGGTGTGCAGATAGACAGACCTTGAAATCCTCACAGCAGCCCTCCATGCCCCTCATACCGTAAACCTGTTTCCCTATAAGCTGCTTTAGGGAGGACAGGACAGGAGAGGAGAGCCGTGTGTTTGTGTAACATACAGGGAGCTGGATTATAACAGTGTAGGACATGGCCAGACATCATAGACCCTCTCCAGACCCCAAATTACTGCTGGCTCACAGAACAGCTAGCTGCATTGGGCAGGAGATTAGGGGTGTGTGTGTGTGCGTGTGTACGTACCCACACGTTGGTCTGCCAGCACTTTTTAAGCCCCGACCTGCTTCTGATGGGTGTGTGTTTGGCAGATGATTGTATACTGTTTGGTATGTGTGCGTGTTTATGTTGTTTTCTTGGGATTATTCTATGGGCAATTCCACAGTAACAGTGATGCTGAGACTCAGATTTGTCACTTTAGAATGTATGCCAAACAAAAAACACTGATTGCTAAACAAACCACACAACTATGCACAATGACTACCTTTCAAAAACACATTTAAAAACACATTTACATGACGAACAGTGCTGAGGCAATATTTGTTAACAGAATGACCAGCAGCACAAACTGTCATTCTGTTACCAAACTTTGCATCTTCACTCTTCTTCAAGTAAATGTGTTTTTTGTTGTTGTCTTCAGACTGTTTGGAGCCATGTCACACACTCTGTGCAGCAGTTAGCTGACCCTTCACCCCTGACCTGTTGACAACAGGAAGTGACCCTAAGAGTTTCCACACTCCTTGTAGCCATCGATCCAGTTTAGATTACTTTTGAAATGCACCCTTCCTCCCTCCATTGGAGTGGCCACTGATCTGATATTCTGGATAAGATAAAGCCATATAGAGGCACTCCTGATTTCACCTACCGCATCTATCATGTCAGGGCTGGGGTGGAAGGGCCACAGTGAAACCAGTCCTTGTACGCTCAGCTCTGGTTAAGCCTTAATGATTGAAACATTGTGTCAATAAACTACATTGGAGCAAATTGTGAGGTGTGTCACTTTCACGTTTTTCTGCACATATTATTTGACATCCAAAACCTTCACACAATCATATGTAATATGTACCTCTATGGGACTGGAACTCTGGAAATAGCACAGTGCAGGCCATGCACGCACACACGCACACACACACACACACACACACACACACACACACACATTCTCTCAGGGCATAGACTGTCTGGAATCAGAGCGGAAGATAAAAGGGAGACACATCTCAGTCACTCCCCCTCAGTGGTCCGACAATAACCACTGCACAGAGAGGGAGAGATGGATGGGGGGGAGGGAGAGATGGAGGAGGAGGGAGGGGGAGATGGATGGGGAGGGAGGGAGAGATGGAGATTGAGAGATGGAGGAGGAGGAAGGGAGAAATAGAATGGGAGGGAGAGATGGAGGGAGAGATGGAGGGGGAGGAAGGGAGAGATAGAATGGGAGGGAGAGATGGAGGGGGAGGGAGAGATGGAGGAGGAGGAGGGAGGGAGAGAGGGAGGGGGAGGGAGGGGGAGGGAGAGATAGAAGGGGAGGGAGAGATGGAGAGAGTGACGTACATTAACAGACATTTTACAGGGAGAGAATGAAACTACATTAATTCACCCCACAAGCACATTAACTCCAAACTATCTACTCTACTCCAGTCAACTACCTCTTCTTGTGCTGCACAGGACATTTTTGCTCATCTGATGTTTTCCACAACCCACTTGGTTTACAGTAGTTTGTGAAGCTGTCTGTATGCTACTGTGCTAGTGAAAATGAGTTGTATTGATTGGCAGTGGCTGGCATTGTGATGACCCAGCTCCAGCTGTCCAATTGACTAGTGATTTTTTTCCCCCCATGACTTTTTGGCATGTCTCCACGTATTCTAGTTTTGGCACTAACACAGTGTCACACACAGGAATGATGTGCATACATGCAAGCACACACACTTGCACACAAACACACACCAGTGGCGGCTGGTGGGAGGAGCTATAGGAGGACAGGCTCAATGTAATGGCTGGAATGGAATAAATGGAACGGTATCAAACACATGCTAACCACATATTTGACTCCGTTCCATGAATTCCATTCCAGCATTATAATGAGCCCATCCTCCTACAGATCCTCTCACCAGCCTCCACTGATACACACACACACACTGACCCGTCTTTTTCTCGTCTCCCACAGCTGTTTGAGCCCAGTGATCTGCTCCTAGGACTGAACTTCTCCAAGATACTCAGCAGTCTGGTGGCTCTCAACAAAGTGACTGCAGGTTAGTAGAAAGTGTGTGTTTGTGTGCATGTGCGCAGCCCATGTGAGTATGTGTGTTCAGTATAACTATTATTTTGTGTGTATAAATACAGTGTATTGTGTGTGTGTGTATATACAGTATATTGTGTGTGTATAAATACAGTGTATTGTGTGTGTGTGTATATACAGTGTATTGTGTGTGTGTGTATATACAGTGCTTTCAGAAAGTATTCAGACCCCTTGACTTTTCCACATTTTGTTACATTACAGCCTTATTCTAAAATGGATTACATTATCCCCCCCCCCCCCCCCCATCAATCTACACACAGTACCCCATAATGACAAAGCAAAAACAGTTTTTTTGATTTTTTTGCAAATTAAAAATAATAATAATAATGAAATCGTATTTACATAAGTATTCAGACCCTTTACTCAGTACTTTGTTGAAGCACCTTTGGCAGCGATTACATCCTCGAGTCTTCTTGGGTATGACGCTACAAGCTTGGCACACCTGTATTTGGGGTGTTTCTCCCATTCTTCTCTGCAGATCCTCTCAAGCTCTGTCAGGTTGGATATGTAGTGTCGCTGCACAGCTATTTTTAGGTCTCTCCAGAGATGTTCGATCGGGTTCAAGTCCGGGCTCTGGCTGGGCCGCTCAAGGACATTCAGAGACTTGTCTCGAAGCCACTCTTGGTTGTGTGCTCAGGGTCGTTGTCCTGTTGGAAGGTAAAGCCTCACCCAAGTCGGAGGTCCGCAGTGCTCTGGAGCAGGTTTTCATCAAGTATCTCTCTGTACTTTGCTTCCGTTCATCTTTCCCTCGATCCTGACTAGTCTCCCAAGTTCCTGCCACTGAAAAACATCCCCACAGCATGATGCTGCCAACACCATGCTTCACCGTAGTGATGGTGCCAGGTTTCCTCCAGAAATGATGCTTGGCATTCAGGCCATTCTTGGTTTCATCAGACCAGAAAATCTTGTTTCTCATTGTCTTAGTCCTTTAGGTGCCTTTTGGCAAACTCAAAGCAGGCTGTTATTCGCCTTTTACTGAGGAGGTGTTTCCGTCTGGCCACTCTACCATAAAGGCTTGATTGGTGGAGTGCTGCAGAGATGGTTGTCCTTCTGGAAGGTTCTCCCATCTCCACAGAGGAACTCTGGAGTTCTGTCAGAGTGATCATCGGATTCTTGGTCACCTCCCTGACCAAGGCCATTCTTCCCCGATTGCTCAGTTTGTCCGGGCGGCCAGCTCTAAGAAGAGTCTTGGTGGTTCCAAATTTCTTCCAATTAAGAATGATGGAGGCCAGTGTGTTCTTGGTGACCGTCAATGCTGCATATTTTTTTCTGTGCCTTGACACAATCCTGTCTCTGAGCTCTATGAACAATTCCTTCGACCGTATGACTTGGTTTTTGCTCTGACATGCACTGTCAATTGTGGGACCTCATATAGACAGTGTGTGTGCCTTTCCAAATCATGTCCAGTCAATTTTAGAATAAGGCTAGAACATAACAACATTTTGGAAAAAGTCAAAGGGTCTGAATACTTTCCGAATGCTATGTAACTGCTCTATTCTTTATCTGTAGATATTGGAGTGGGCAGTGACAGTGTCTGTGCCCGTCACTCGTCAGCCTATCGGATCAAGTCGTTTGAGTCTCTGGCCTCCCAGTCATCACTGGGTCGATCCTCCAAGCTGCTTCAGAACCAGTTCCGCAGCCTGGTGAGAAACACGTAGATACACACAAAGCAGCCTCAGTGCTGAAGCGCAACTTCTGAAATGTCTGTATCTCCAAGTGCATCTATGTCTACCCCCCCCTCTACCCCCCTTCTCTACCCCCCCCCCTCTACCCCCCTTCTCTACCCCCCCCCCCCTCTACCCCCCTTCTCTACCCCCCTCTCTCTACCCCCCCCCCTCTACCCCCCCCCTCTACCCCCCTTCTCTACCCCCCCCCCTCTACCCCCCCTCTCTCTACCCCCCCCTCTACCCCCCTTCTCTCTACCCCCCCTCTCTCTACCCCCCCCCTCTACCCCCCTTCTCTACCCCCCCCCTCTACCCCCCCTCTCTCTACCCCCCCTCTCTACCTCCCCCTCTACCCCCCCTCTCTCTACCCCCCCTCTCTACCCTCCTTCTCTCTCTCTCTACCCCCCCCCTCTACCCCCCCCCCTACCCCCCCTCTCTACCTCCCCCTCTCTAACCCCCCTCTCTACCCTCCCTCTCTCTACCCCCCCTCTCTACCCTCCCTCTCTTCCCCCCCTCTCTACCCCCCCTCTCTACCTCCCCCTCTCTACCCCCATCTCTACCCCCCCTCTCTACCCTACCCCTCTCCACCCTCCCTCTCTTCCTCCCCCTCTCTTCCTCCCCCTCTCTACTCCCCCTCTCTACTCCCCCTCTCTACCCCCCCTCTCTACCTCCCCCTCTCTACCCTCCCTCTCTTCCTCCCCCTCTCTACCTCCCCCTCTCTTCCTCCCCCTCTCTACCTCCCCCTCTCTTCCTCCCCCTCTCTACCTCCCCCTCTCTACCCCCCCACCTACCTCACCCTCTCTACCTCTCTACCTCCCCCTCTCTACCCCCCTACCTACCTTCCCCTCTCTACCTCCCCCTCTCTACCTCTCTACCTCCCCTTCTCTACCTCCCTACCTCCCCTTCTCTACCTCCTCTTCTCTACCTCCCCCTCTCTATCTCCCTTCTTCCCCCTCATCTCCCTACCTACCTACCTCCCCCCTCTCTACCTCCCCTTCTCTACCTCTCTACCTCCCTACCTCCCATTCTCTACCTCTCTACCTCCCTACCTCCCCTTCTCTACCTCTCTACCTCCTCTTCTCTACCTCCCCCTCTCTATCTCCCTACTTCCCCCTCATCTCCCTACCTACCTACCTCCCCCCTCTCTACCTCTCTACCTCCCTACCTCCCCTTCTCTACCTCTCTACCTCCCCTTCTCTACCTCTCTACCTCCCTACCTCCCCTTCTCTACCTCTCTACCTCCCTACCTCCCCCCTCTCTACCGCCCTCCTCACCTCTCTACCTCCCTACCTCCCCTTCTCTACCTACCTACCTACCTACCTACCTACCTACCTACCTACCTACCTACCTACCTCCCCCTCTCTACCTCCCCTCTCTACCTCCCTCTCTACCTCCCTACCTCCCCTTCTCCACCTACCTACCTCCCTACCTCCCCCTCTCTACCTCCCTACCTCCCTACCTCCCCTTCTCTACCTACCTACCTCCTCCCCCTCTCTACCTCCCTACCTCCCCCTCTCTACCTCTCTACCTCCCCCTCTCTACCTCCCTACCTCCCCTTCTCTACCGTTCTCCTCACCTCCCTACCTCCCCTTCTCTACCTCCCTTCCTCCCATTCTCTACCTCCCCTTCTCTACCTACCTACCTACCTCCCCCTCTCTACCTCTCTACCTCCCCTTCTCTACCTACCTACCTCCTCCCCCTCTACCTCCCTACCTCCCCCTCTCTACCTCTCTACCTCCCCTTCTCTACCGTTCTCCTCACCTCCCTACCTCCCCTTCTCTACCTCCCTTCCTCCCATTCTCTACCTCCCCTTCCCTACCTACCTACCTACCTCCCCCTCTCTACCTCCCCTTCTCTACCTACCTACCTCCTCCCCCTCTCTACCTCCCTACCTCCCCCTCTCTACCTCTCTACCTCCCCCTCTCTACCTCCCTACCTCCCCTTCTCTACCGTTCTCCTCACCTCCCTACCTCCCCTTCTCTACCTCCCTTCCTCCCATTCTCTACCTCCCCTTCTCTACCTACCTACCTACCTCCCCCTCTCTACCTCTCTACCTCCCCTTCTCTACCTACCTACCCCCCTCCCCCCTCTCTACCGCCCTTCTCCCCCTTTTCTACCGCTCTCCTCACCTCTCTACCTCCCTTCCTCACATTCTCTACCTCTCTACCTCCCCTTCTCTACCTACCTACCTCCTCCCCCTCTCTACCTCCCTACCTCCCCCTCTCTATCTCCCCTTCTCTACCTCCCTTCCTCCCATTCTCTACCTCCCTACCTACCTCCCCCTCTCTACCTCCCTACCTCCGCTTCTCTACCTACCTACCTACCTCCCCCTCTCTACCTCTCTACCTCCCCTTCTCTACCTACCTACCTACCTCCCCCTCTCTACCTCTCTACCTCCCCTTCTCTACCTACCTACCTCCTCCCCCCTCTACCTCCCTACCTCCCCCTCTCTACCTCTCTACCTCCCCCTCTCTACCTCCCTACCTCCCCTTCTCTACCGTTCTCCTCACCTCCCTACCTCCCCTTCTCTACCTCCCTTCCTCCCATTCTCTACCTCCCCTTCCCTACCTACCTACCTACCTCCCCCTCTCTACCTCCCCTTCTCTACCTACCTACCTCCTCCCCCTCTCTACCTCCCTACCTCCCCCTCTCTACCTCTCTACCTCCCCCTCTCTACCTCCCTACCTCCCCTTCTCTACCGTTCTCCTCACCTCCCTACCTCCCCTTCTCTACCTCCCTTCCTCCCATTCTCTACCTCCCCTTCTCTACCTACCTACCTACCTCCCCCTCTCTACCTCTCTACCTCCCCTTCTCTACCTACCTACCCCCCTCCCCCCTCTCTACCGCCCTTCTCCCCCTTTTCTACCGCTCTCCTCACCTCTCTACCTCCCTTCCTCACATTCTCTACCTCTCTACCTCCCCTTCTCTACCTACCTACCTCCTCCCCCTCTCTACCTCCCTACCTCCCCCTCTCTATCTCCCCTTCTCTACCTCCCTTCCTCCCATTCTCTACCTCCCTACCTACCTCCCCCTCTCTACCTCCCTACCTCCGCTTCTCTACCTACCTACCTACCTCCCCCTCTCTACCTCTCTACCTCCCCTTCTCTACCTACCTACCTACCTCCCCCTCTCTACCTCTCTACCTCCCCTTCTCTACCTACCTACCTCCTCCCCCCTCTACCTCCCTACCTCCCCCTCTCTACCTCTCTACCTCCCCCTCTCTACCTCCCTACCTCCCCTTCTCTACCGTTCTCCTCACCTCCCTACCTCCCCTTCTCTACCTCCCTTCCTCCCATTCTCTACCTCCCCTTCCCTACCTACCTACCTACCTCCCCCTCTCTACCTCCCCTTCTCTACCTACCTACCTCCTCCCCCTCTCTACCTCCCTACCTCCCCCTCTCTACCTCTCTACCTCCCCCTCTCTACCTCCCTACCTCCCCTTCTCTACCGTTCTCCTCACCTCCCTACCTCCCCTTCTCTACCTCCCTTCCTCCCATTCTCTACCTCCCCTTCTCTACCTACCTACCTACCTCCCCCTCTCTACCTCTCTACCTCCCCTTCTCTACCTACCTACCCCCCTCCCCCCTCTCTACCGCCCTTCTCCCCCTTTTCTACCGCTCTCCTCACCTCTCTACCTCCCTTCCTCACATTCTCTACCTCTCTACCTCCCCTTCTCTACCTACCTACCTCCTCCCCCTCTCTACCTCCCTACCTCCCCCTCTCTACCTCTCTATCTCCCCTTCTCTACCTCCCTTCCTCCCATTCTCTACCTCCCTCCTCCCCTTCTCTACCTCCCTACCTACCTCCCCCTCTCTACCTCCCTACCTCCGCTTCTCTACCTACCTACCTACCTACCAACTCCCCTTCTCTACCTACCTACCTCCCTCTCTACCTCCCCCTCTCTACCTCCCTACCTCCCCCTCTCTACCTCTCTACCTCCCTCCCTCCCCTTCTCTACCTACCTACCTCCCTCTACCTCCCCCTCTCTACCTCCCCCTCCCCCCTCCCCCTCTCTACCTCCCTTCCTCCCATTCTCTACCTCCCTACCTCCCCTTCTCTACCTACCTACCTACCTCCCCCTCTCTACCTCTCTACCTCCCTACCTCCACTTCTCTACCTACCTACCTACCTACCTACCTACCTACCTACCTACCTACCTACCTACCTACCTCCCCTTCTCTCCCTACCTACCTCCCCCCTCTCTACCTCCCTACCTCCCCTTCTCTACCTCTCTACCTCTCTACCTCCCTACCTCCCCTTCTCTACCTACCTACCTACCTACCTACCTACCTACCTACCTACCTACCTACCTACCTACCTACCTACCAACTCCCCTTCTCTACCTACCTACCTCCCTCTCTACCTCCCTACCTCCCCCTCTCTACCTCCCCCTCTCTACCTCCCCCTCTCTACCTCCCTACCTCCCCTTCTCTACCTACCTACCTCCCTACCCCCCCCTCTACCTCCCTACCTCCCCCTCTACCTCTCCCTCTCTACCTCCCTACATCCCCTTCTCTACCGCTCTCCTCACCTCCCTACCTCCCCTTCTCTACCGCTCTCCTCACCTCCCTACCTCTCTACCTACCTACCTTCCCCTCTCTACTACACTACCTCCCCTTCTACCTCACTCCTCACCTCTCTACCTCTCCTATAGGACATGTCTGAGGGCAGCGGGACGCAGCTATTGGTCAAGGCTCGCTTCAACTTTGAACAAACCAATGAGGACGAGCTGTCCTTCAACAAGGGGGATGTCATCAATGTGACACGCCAGGAGGAGGGCGGCTGGTGGGAGGGGAACTTCAACGGCAAGACCGGCTGGTTCCCTAGCAACTATGTCCGTGAGATCAAAGGCTGTGGTAGGTATCCCTTATTATTCTTGCTACTGGACATCTTATAACCCAGGAATATCAGAAAGGACGTGAAGGAAAATGATAGTGTCTGATGGAGAGAAATAACTCATTTCTCCCTCTCCCTCTGAGACAAACAAGTGTCCCCCAAATCTGGGACCCTCAAGAGCCCCCCAAAAGGCGTTGACACTACGGCCATTAGCAAGACCTACTACAACCTGGTAAGACCTGGTTATCCAACTTACTTCTCTCACTGTCTGTCTCTCTCACTGTCTGTCTCTCTCACTGTCTGTCTCTGGCTGTCTCTTTCTCTGGCTGTCTCTTTCTCTGGCTGTCTCTTTCTCTGTCTGTCTCTTTCTCTGTCTGTCTCTTTCTCTGTCTGTCTCTGGCTGTCTCTTTCTCTGGCTGTCTCTTTCTCTCCCTTTCTCTGTCTGTCTCTCTCTCTCCCTTTCTCTGTCTGTCTCTCTCTCTCCCTTTCTCTGTCTGGCTCTTTCTCTCCCTTTCTGTCTCTTTCTCTCCCTTTCTTTCTCTGGCTCTTTCTCTCCCTTTCTCTGTCTCTTTCTCTGTCTCTCTCTCTCCCTTTCTCTGTCTCTTTCTCTCCCTTTCTCTGGCTCTTTCTCTCTCTCCCTTTCTCTGTCTGTCTCTTTCTCTCCCTTTCTCTGGCTCTTTCTCTCTCTCCCTCTCACTGTCTGTCTCTTTCTCTCCCTTTCTCTGGCTCTTTCTCTCCCTCTCACTGTCTGTCTCTTTCTCTCCCTTTCTCTGGCTCTTTCTCTCCCTCTCACTGTCTGTCTCTTTCTCTCCCTTTCTCTGGCTCTTTCGCTCCCTCTCACTGTCTGTCTCTTTCTCTCCCTTTCTCTGGCTCTTTCTCTCCCTCTCACTGTCTGTCTCTTTATCTCCCTTTCTCTGGCTCTTTCTCTCTCTCCCTTTCTCTGTCTGTCTCTTTCTCTCCCTTTCTCTGTCTGTCTCTTTCTCTCCCTTTCTCTGGCTCTTTCTCTCTCTCCCTTTCTCTGTCTGTCTCTTTCTCTCCCTTTCTCTGGCTCTTTCTCTCTCTCTTTCACTGTCTGTCTCTTTCTCTCCCTTTCTCTGGCTCTTTCTCTCTCTCCCTTTCTCTGGCTCTTTCTCTCTCTCCCTTTCTCTGTCTGTCTCTTTCTCTCCCTTTCTCTGGCTCTTTCTCTCTCTCCCTTTCTCTGTCTGTCTCTTTCTCTCCCTTTCTCTGGCTCTTTCTCTCTCTCCCTTTCTCTGTCTGTCTCTTTCTCTCCCTTTCTCTGGCTCTTTCTCTCTCTCCCTTTCTCTGTCTGTCTCTTTCTCTCCCTTTCTCTGGCTCTTTCTCTCTCTCCCTTTCTCTGTCTGTCTCTTTCTCTCCCTTTCTCTGGCTCTTTCTCTCTCTCCCTTTCTCTGGCTCTTTCTCTCTCTCCCTTTCTCTGTCTGGCTCTTTCTCTCCCTTTCTCTGGCTCTTTCTCTCTCTCCCTTTCTCTGTCTGTCTCTTTCTCTCCCTTTCTCTGGCTCTTTCTCTCTCTCCCTTTCTCTGTCTGTCTCTTTCTCTCCCTTTCTCTGGCTCTTTCTCTCTCTCCCTTTCTCTGTCTGTCTCTTTCTCTCCCTTTCTCTGGCTCTTTCTCTCTCTCCCTTTCTCTGTCTGTCTCTTTCTCTCCCTTTCTCTGGCTCTTTCTCTCTCTCCCTTTCTCTGTCTGTCTCTTTCTCTCCCTTTCTCTGGCTCTTTCTCTCTCTCCCTTTCTCTGTCTGTCTCTTTCTCTCTCTCTCTCTCTTTCTGCGTGCGTCTCTCAATACTGCTGTAACTATCCTCAATAAAATAAAACTGGCTTTTTAAAGCTTGACATTACTCTTAACGTTGTAGGCCTGAGGTGCCCTGGCCACTCCAGATAGCTTGACCTAGTTCTGTGTGTGTGTTGTGTTCCTGACATTTGAATGTATCTCAGTGCTCTGGTTTACTGAGAAGAGAGAACAAGTAAATACGTGCTATACTAGAGGGAGAGAGAAAGAAAAAGACAGAGAGAGAGACACATTACCGGCTCAGACAGGGCCTCCTGGACCTCCCCAGGAATCTCTCAAGTAGCCTAAGAGATGTTAGTTGTGTTTGTTGTGCCAGGATCCGCAGGTCACACAGCCTTAGTAAACCCGCTGCCATCAGTCACTTCTGCAGGGAGGCTGATTGAACCGATCTCAAAAGGAGGGCTGGATTGTGGAAGATAGGCTTCTCCCACAGCCCAGGTTCCGCACCCCCTTCTTGTGTGGGCCTCAGCAGCTGCCAGGCATTCAGCAACGCAGAGTAAAAATCAGAGACCTGCTGTACTCAGCTCTCCTCAGCAGTGCGGGTGCTGGTTCTCTCCAGCCAGCATCAGTATGGTACAGCAGTCTCTGCACCGCCTTTAGTAGGAATGCAGCCACCCTGCTCTCCAGTTCCACCAGGTCCTGGCCTCCTTCGTGGACGGAAATGTACGTCATCTGAATTTTTTTCAACATGGCCGTCCTCAGCTAGTGATAGCCCTGTGAGAAAAAAATCCACCTTGCATTGCAAGTCTGCGACCAGACCGGCAGGGGGATTGAGGACAGACAGTTTATGCCACAGGGAGGATGCCGCCAGGTTGTTGATTATCAGCACCCTCCCTCTTTATGACACTTGGGACAGGAGCCACCTCCACCTGGCCAGTCTTGACACCACTGCCTGTAACAGTGCCTCCCAGTTCTTCCTGACCCACCTCTCCGAGCCCAGGTACACCCCCAAAATGTTAAGCCCTTCACAACCCCACTGCAAACCCCCTGGAAGCAGAGGGGGGGGGGGGGGGGGTATCCCTCCATGCCCCACATAAGAGCTTTGCTCTTGCCCCAGTTCACCTTAGCTGACGAAGCTCCCTTGTACACCTTCAGAAAGTCTCTAGTTCCTGCATATCCTGATCATCACAGAAACATCATCTGCATACGCCGACACTGCTATGCCTGTCACCACACCCATGCCTGTCCAGCACACTCCCTGCAGTCTCCTGCGTAGCAGGCCCCAAAAAGTCTAAATGGCTAGTGTATATAACTGCCCCGATAGAGGGCATCCTTGTCTAATGCCCCGTCTCACCCAGACTGGCCTACTGAGCCCCCCTCCCACCTTGACCATACATGACGCCCCAGCATACAACATCTCCACACAAGCCAAAAACCTTTCCCCAAATCAACAGAAGCCTTCTCTTGATCTTAGGAGACCAGTTCAAAGTTCACATTAGAACCTCTCGACAAGTCCAACATGTCCCTGATTACGAACAAGTTGTCCGTGATTGAGCGTCCCGGTACACAATTTGTCTGGTCCTTGTGTACTATAAAGTCCAGATGGGACTTCAGTCCGTCAGCGAGGACCTTGGCAAATATCTTGTAGTCTGCACAGAGCAATGCCACAGGCCTCCAGTTCTTAAGTTCACACAAGTCAGAGCTGCCCGACGGCAGCTCATCGGCAACTCTCCTACCACTCACGCAACACGCAAAATAAGTCCAGTCCAATTATTCACCAGGTGCACGGCCAGGGGACATCTGTTTTACGGCCTCTGCTAGTTCATGGTGCAACAGGGGAATGTCCATTTCATCCCTCTGTGTCAGAGAGATCTTAGGGAGTTCTGCAAACAAAACCTGAGCACACATAGGATCACACAGTTCTGCCCTATACAGTGCCTTGCGAAAGTATTCGGCCCCCTTGAACTTTGCAACCTTTTGCCACATTTCAGGCTTCAAACATAAAGATATAAAACTGTATTTTTTTGTGAAGAATCAACAACAAGTGGGACACAATCATGAAGTGGAACGACATTTATTGGATATTTCAAACTTTTTTAACAAAATTGGGCGTGCAAAATTATTCAGCCCCTTTACTTTCAGTGCAGCAAACTCTCTCCAGAAGTTCAGTGAGGATCTCTGAATGATCCAATGTTGACCTAAATGACTAATGATGATAAATACAATCCACCTGTGTGTAATCAAGTCTCCGTATAAATGCACCTGCACTGTGATAGTCTCAGAGGTCCGTTAAAAGCGCAGAGAGCATCATGAAGAACAAGGAACACACCAGGCAGGTCCGAGATACTGTTGTGAAGAAGTTTAAAGCCGGATTTGGATACAAAAAGATTTCCCAAGCTTTAAACATCCCAAGGAGCACTGTGCAAGCGATAATATTGAAATGGAAGGAGTATCAGACCACTGCAAATCTACCAAGACCTGGCCGTCCCTCTAAACTTTCAGCTCATACATGGAGAAGACTGATCAGAGATGCAGCCAAGAGGCCCATGATCACTCTGGATGAACTGCAGAGATCTACAGCTGAGGTGGGAGACTCTGTCCATAGGACAACAATCAGTCGTATATTGCACAAATCTGGCCTTTATGGAAGAGTGGCAAGAAGAAAGCCATTTCTTAAAGATATCCATAAAAAGTGTTGTTTAAAGTTTGCCACAAGCCACCTGGGAGACACACCAAACATGTGGAAGAAGGTGCTCTGGTCAGATGAAACCAAAATTGAACTTTTTGGCAACAATGCAAAACGTTATGTTTGGCGTAAAAGCAACACCCTGAACACACCATCCCCACTGTCAAACATGGTGGTGGCAGCATCATGTTTTGGGCCTGCTTTTCTTCAGCAGGGACAGGGAAGATGGTTAAAATTGATGGGAAGATGGATGGAGCCAATTACAGGACCATTCTGGAAGAAAACCTGATGGAGTCTGCAAAAGACCTGAGACTGGGACGGAGATTTGTCTTCCAACAAGACAATGATCCAAAACATAAAGCAAAATCTACAATGGAATGGTTCAAAAATAAACATATCCAGGTGTTAGAATGGCCAAGTCAAAGTCCAGACCTGAATCCAATCGAGAATCTGTGGAAAGAACTGAAAACTGCTGTTCACAAATGCTCTCCATCCAACCTCACTGAGCTCGAGCTGTTTTGCAAGGAGGAATGGGAAAAAATGTCAGTCTCTCGATGTGCAAAACTGATAGAGACATACCCCAAGCGACTTACAGCTGTAATCGCAGCAAAAGGTGGCGCTACAAAGTATTAACTTAAGGGGGCTGAATAATTTTGCACGCCCAATTTTTCAGTTTTTGATTTGTTAAAAAAGTTTGAAATATCCAATAAATGTTGTTCCACTTCATGATTGTGTCCCACTTGTTGTTGATTCTTCACAAAAAAATACAGTTTTATATCTTTATGTTTGAAGCCTGAAATGTGGCAAAAGGTCGCAAAGTTCAAGGGGGCCGAATACTTTCGCAAGGCACTGTACAACTCTACAGTCTGATTACACATCTCCCCCACCACAGAGGTCACCCGCCCATCAGACAGCCATAGACAATGCATACCCTTGGCTTCACCGCTTTGACTTTCCAAAACAAAGAAGGAGGAGCTGGGGCATCCATCTCCTTGAGCATGGAGAACCTAGCTCTTACAAGTGCTCCCTTTGCTTTAACCTGGAAAAAACTGCCCAGGTCCCTACGTAATTCAGCTGAATTAGCCTGGAGGCCTACATTGCCTTGCCCCACCAGCTCTACCTCCACTTCACTGATACTGCACTCTAGTTCCCCCAATACTCACCTAGCTTCTAAGGATGATAGAGCTGTATACTGTTGACAGAAAAGCTAAATTTGGACTTTCCCCACATTCCACCATTGACTCAGAGACCCATACTCCTCTCTTTGCTGCCCCCACCTTTCCCCAAAAATCTGGAAACCTGAGCAAAAAGTGGCATTTTGTAAGAGCTTTTACATTAAACTTCCAATAGAATGCCTGCCGAGGCCCTGGTGAAATAGACAACCGAGCCATGGTTATGTGGTGATCCGAAAAACCCACCGGGAGAACGGTAGCGCCAAACAGTCTATTGCTCTGATTCTTGGATGTAAAAGAGATCTAGTCTGGCTGCACTCACCCTGGCCCCAAAGACTTTCACCTATGCATACTGTCTTGTGTTGGGATGTCTAGTTCTCCAAACATCCACTCGGTCAAACTGCTTAATTATGTCCTTTAACACCCCCCACTGAGCTTGAATCAGGCTCCTCCCCATTTCTATCTTTCGTAAAATACATCGTACAGTTCCAGTCCCCGCTGACCACCGGCGTCTCCTCAGGTAGCGAACCTGTGAGAGTTCCTGTCTGAGACACCTAAACTGATGCTCCCTGTGTTAGGCGCCTACATGTTTCTAAGGACAAAACACCTGTTGTTAATTTCTGCTTTTACTAAAAGCAGTCTACTCCTACACACCTCCTTTGAGGAGCACATTTTTACGGCCAGACCCGGTGCAAAAAGGACTGCCACCCCTGCACTAACATTTGTTCCATGGCTTAGCACACTTTCCCCTTTCCACCGGAGCCCCCAAATGACTTATTTACCATTTACCACAACACAATGCGTCTCCTGCAGAAACAACACATGTACCTTTTTTGGTTTTACATACACTACCTTTCAAAAGTTTGGGGTCACTTAGAAATGTCCCTGTTTTTGAAAGAAAAGCACATTTTTTGCACATTTAAAATAACATAAAATTGATCAGAAATACAGTGTAGACATTGTTAATGTTGTAAATGACTACTGTAGCAGGAAACGGCTGATTTTTTTATGGAATATCTACATAGGCATACAGAGGCCCATAATCAGCAACCATCACTCCTGTGTTCCAATGGCACGTTGTGTTAGCTAATCCAAGTTTATCATTTTAAAAGGCTAATTGATCATTAGAAAACCCTTTTGCAATTATGTTAGCACAGCTGAAAACTGTTGACCCACCTCCTCAACCTAAAACATTTCCTGGGTGAGAGGACATAATGCCTCTCGTTTTTCATAGCTTGTTGTACTGGTTTAACAAACTTTCCCGGATCGCAATAAAAAGCTTCAAGATGAACGTTTTTCCATTTAGACTCATTCAGGAACCTTGACAGTTCCCTCACTGTGTACTTTGACCACTCTGTCTGACTGGTTGTCAGCTCTGGACCCATTGAGGAGGAGACTGAAAATAAAGCCTCCTCATCGTCCTCTTCCACAGACTCACATTCCTCCTCCTCCTCATCTCCCATCCTGACCACCTGCCCTTTCTCTCTAGTCAGGGCCTCCCGCAGCACGAGGCAAAGGTTCCTTAGTGCCTTTTCCCCTCCCACCTCCTTTCTTCTCCCCCTTCTTCATAACCTGACTAGACCCAGCCTCATCTACACCACCATCCATAACCTGACTAGACCCAGCCTCATCTACACCACCATCCATAACCTGACTAGACCCAGCCTCATCTATACCACCACCTATAACATGACTAGACCCAGTCTCATCTATACCACCATCCATAACATGACTAGACCCAGCCTCATCTACACCACCATCCATAACCTGACTAGACTCAGCCTCATCTATACCACCACCTATAACATGACTAGACCCAGCCTCATCTACACCACCATCCATAACCTGACTAGACCCAGCCTCATCTACACCACCATCCATAACATGACTAGACCCAGTCTCAATTACACCACCATCCATAACCTGACTAGACCCAGCCTCATCTACACCACCATCCATAACCTGACTAGACCCAGCCTCATCTATACCACCACCTATAACATGACTAGACCCAGCCTCATCTACACCACCATCCATAACATGACTAGACCCAGCCTCATCTACACTACCATACATAACCTGACTAGACCCAGCCTCATCTACACCACCATACATAACAGGACTAGACCCAGCCTCATCTACACCACCATACATAACAGGACTAGACCCAGTCTCATCTACACCACCATCCATAACCTGACTAGACCCAGCCTCATCTACACCACCATACATAACCTGACTAGACCCAGTCTCATCTACACCACCATACATAACAGGACTAGACCCAGTCTCATCTACACCACCATCCATAACCTGACTAGACCCAGCCTCATCTACACCACCATCCATAACCTGACTAGACCCAGCCTCATCTATACCACCACCTATAACCTGACTAGACCCAGCCTCATCTACACCTCCATCCAGGGGTCAGAGGGAGTGAAAGTGTTCAGAGTTACAAATATATGAAATTACAACTTGAACCATAGAGTGATACTCCTCAATAACCAACAAGAATGTTGAAAAACTCTCCCTCACACACTCTCTCACCATCTCTCTCTTTCCCCAGGTGCTGCAGAACATTCTAGAAACAGAGACAGAATATTCCAAGGACCTCCAGAGCCTTCTGACCAACTACCTGCGATCACTCCAGAGCACAGAGAAGTAAGCTCCACTCATTGTACTGTTGTAAACCCTCCGTCTGTCTGTCGGTCGTACTGTTTGTATGATGACACACTGTATGGCCACTGATTGGATCTACTAGACGCATTCCAAAACTCATGCTCTCTCTCTCCTCTCTCTTTCTCTCTCCCACCCCTTTTCTTCTCTTCTCCTCTCCCTCCTCCTCCACCTCTCCTTCTCTTTTCTTCCCCTCTCCCTCTCTCCTCCCTCCTCTCCTCTTCTCCTCCCCCTCTCTAGACTGAGCAGTACAGATGTGTACCTGATCCTGGGGAACCTGGAGGATATCAACACCTTCCAGCAGATGCTCGTCCAATCACTGGAGGAGTGCACCAAGTAAGTCCCGCCCCTCACATACTTTCCACCAATCAGCACACAGGGATCAGAGAAAGTGCTTGTCACTGCTGTTCTAATCCAATTAGATATGTCCTGCTACTACTTGGGTTATTTCACAACAGTTTTACGTCAAGGTAAATAAAGGGTATAGGAACATCTATGCGTTGGCTTTGGTAATACAGCGATCCTTGATTTCACTCAGCCTGTGTGTTTTTTCCCCCAACATGTGCAGACTTCCAGAGAGCCAGCAGAGGGTAGGGGGCTTCTTCATGAACCTGATGCCCCAGATGAAGGCTCTCTACGTGGGTTACTGCTCCAATCACCCCTCGGCAGTCAACGTGCTCACCCAGCACAGGTAAACATAGACCCAATACAGCATGAACCTGATGTTCTAGCATTCTTAATGTACAACAATGATTTATAATTTTACACAGGCAAGTAGTGTAAAGACTATATATTTAGACTTGACAATTTAATACTCCTCTCTCTCTCTCTCTCTCTTGCTCTCTCTCTCTCTCGTGCTCTCTCTCTCTCTCTCTCTCTCTCTCACTCTCTCTCTTGCTCTCTCTCTCCAGTGAGGAGCTGGGGGAGTTTATGGAGGGGAAGGGAGCCAGTAGTCCAGGTATCCTTACCCTGACCACAGGTCTCAGTAAACCCTTCATGAGGCTGGACAAATACCCTACACTAACGAAGGAACTGGAGAGACACATGGAGGTAGGGCTGTGTGTGTGTGTGCCACGTACAGGTGTGTGTTTGTAAGATGCTGGGTGTGTATGAGTGTGTTTGTGTGTGTCACGTGCAGGCATGTGTGTAAGAGTGTCCTCATTCACTGATGATGTATGTGTGCATGTCTTATGTGTAAGAGGATGTTGTCAATCACTGATAGTGGTGTGTGTGTGTGTGTGTGTACAGCTGTATAAATGCTCTCTGCTGTGCTCCCTGTAGGAGAGTCACCCCGACTGGCCAGACATCCAGAAGTGTATGACAACGTTCAAGAGCCTCTCGGTGAGTCACACCCACACACATATCACCCCTTGTTTCCATGGTTACCTCATTAGCAGTGCATGCTATGACGTGTGTGTGTGTGTGTGTGTGTGAGTCATGAGTCGACGTGTTATGGTACACTTGAATATATGAGCATGCATCACTTGCACACACAGGATCATTTAGTAATTATAAGCACTGCATGGCCAAAAGTATGTGGACACCTGCTCGTTGGACATCTCATTCTAAAGTCATGGGCATTCATATGGAGTTGGTCCCCACTTTGCTGCTCCTGAGTGGCGCAGCGGTCTAAGGCACTGCATCTCAGTGCTGGAGGCCTCACTACAGACCCTGGTTTGATTCCAGGCTGTATCACAATCCGGCCGTGATTGGGAGTCCCATAGGGCGGCGCACAATTAGCCCAGCGTCGTCCGGGTTAGGGTTTGGCCGGGGTAGGCCGTATTTGTAAATAAGAATTTGTTCTTTTAACTGACTTGCCTAGTTAAATAAAGGTTCAACGAAGATAAAATAAACTCAGAAAAAAAATAAACGTCCCCTTTTCAGGACCCTGTCTTTCAAAGATAATTCGTAAAAATCCAAATAACTTCACAGATCTTCATTGTAAAGTGTTTAAACACTGTTTCCCATGCTTGTTCAATGAACCATAAACAATTAATGAACATGCACCTGTGGAAAGGTCGTTAAGACACTAACAGCTTACAGACGGTAGGCAATTAAGGTCACAGCCATAAAAACTTAAGACACTAAAGAGGCCTTTCTACTGACTCTGAAAAACACCAAAATAAATATGCCCAGGGCCCCTGCTCATCTGCGTGAACATGCCTTAGGCATGCTGCAAAGAGGCATGAGGACTGCATATGTGGACAGGGCAATAAATTGCAATGTCCGTAGTGTGAGACACCTAAGACGGCGCTAAAGGGAGACAGGACGGGCAGTTGATTGTCCTCGCAGTGGCAGACCACATGTAACAACACCTGCACAGGATCGGTACATCCGAACATCACACCTGTGGGACAGGTACAGGATTACACCGAGGCCTGTACACTGGAGCGGGATCGATTTGGAGGTGGAGGGTCTGTCATGGTCTGGGGCGGTGTGTCACAGCATCATCGGACTGAGCTTGTTGTCATTGCAGGCAATCTCAATGTTGTGCGTTACAGGGAAGACATCCTCCTCTTCCTGCAGGCTCATCCTGACTTGACCCTGCAGCATGACAATGCCACCAGCCATACTGCTCATTCTGTGCGTTATTTCTTGCAAGGCAGGAATGTCTTGGGATCTCAATCCCATTGAGCACGTCTGGGACCTGTTGGATCAGAGGGTGAGGGCTAGGGCCATTACCCCCAGAAATGTCCAGGAACTTGCAGGTGCCTTGGTGGAAGAGTGGGGTAACATCTCTCAGCAAGAACTGGCAAATCTGGTGCAGTCCATGAGGAGGAGATGCAGTACTTAATGCAGCTGGTGGCCACACCACACTGTTACTTTGGATTTTGACCCCCTCTTTGTTCAGGGACACATTATTCAATTTCTGTTAGTCACATGTCTGGAACTTGTTCAGTTTATGTCTCAGTTGTTGAATCTTGCTATGTTCATACACATGTTCCGGTGGGGTGTCCCCACCCAGGCAGTGGCAGTGCTGGCAACACTAGCTGCAGTAACCCATGGGGAGAGGGTCACACTCGGACATTCAGAGAGGGGGTATATTATTGTGACCCTGGTGTCACAAAATCAAAAGTCTGACTGCATGGAGATGCTTGGGAATATGGTCAATATGGGTGACCGTATTGTGGGTGTTTCAGGGAAAAGGTGTACATTTGACCTCCATCATCTAGGATGTGACAATAATAAAATCTCTCAATTTCTGCCCATTTTTTGGCGTGTCTTGCAGGCCTTCTCATGCAGCTGCAACTGTAAGTGCATTTGTAAATTAATACCTTTCTTGAGTTGGGCTCTAGGATGGTGCAACTGTTGAGAATGTGAGTTTATGGTTGTGTGATGGGAAAGGGTTGAGTGTGTGTGGGTGTATGTGTGTATCCCACAACTGTTGCAAAGGAGTAAAAGATGTTAGGGACAATAGAGGATGATCCCCAGCTATATATAATACAAATCGAGGTGAGGGCGATGGAAAGGCATTTGGCAGTTGATCTACTTCAATTCGGTAAATGGCACTGTGTGGTCTTTTCGAAGGATGGATCCCAGTCTGTTCAGGGCTATGGGATACGGGGTGTCGGGGGTGGTCTGCCGGGCATTGGGATTGGGAGGGCTTTTAGTGGGTGGAATAGTGAGGACCAATTGGAGGTTTACTTAGTAGCATTGTGAATATCATGGTACAGCTATATAGACACTCAATCATCATGTTACTTTTTAATGGTACATTTACAAACATATATTTTGATAAATAGAATTGAAAGTTGTGTCTCATTATGGTAAGTGGTGAAATAAGTATAGCCAGTTACAATTGTAATGGCCTAGCAGATAATAAGAAAAGACAATCAGTTTTTACTTGGCTAAAAGAGAAGGAATATAATATCTATTGTTTACAGGAAACCCATTCAACAATTTTAGAGGAAGTTTTGTGGAAAAATAACAAATATATTTCTCCCATGGGCAAAGAAATTCAAAAGGGGTGATTTTTTAAATTAACAGTAATTTTGATCCAAATGTGCAAATTGTCCAAACAGATTATCAAGGTAGATGGATTATTTTAAATATGTTATTGGACAATAAACAGATATGGCTTATTAACCTATACGGTCCGAATAATGATGATCCAAGCTTCTTTGAAAATATATATAAGAATTTATCACTACTCTAGACTCTATTATTATGGTGGGATATTTTAATATGGTCTTAAATACCTCTATGGACCGGAAAGGAAATCACACTACAAACTATCACCCTCGGGCACTTAAGGAAATCATGAATGTCATGGATATATTGGAATTAGTGGATATATGGAGACTTAAATACCCTGACCTAGTGAGATATACATGGCGGAGGCTTAATCAAGCTAGTCGTCTTGACTACTTTCTTATGTCATTCTCTCTGGCACCAAAAGTTTAAAAAGTATTGATAGGGGACAGAATGCGGTCGGATAATCACATAATTGGCATATATATTACTCTTACAGAATTTCCACGTGGGCGAGGATATTGGAAATTTAATCAAAGCCTACTAGATGATCAATTGTTTAGAACTAGGACAGAAAAATGTATAGCTGACTTTTTCAGACATAACATAGGTATAGCAGATCCCCTTATTGTATGGGACACTTTTAACCAGCGGAACCCCTCGCCAACAGCCAATGAAATTGCAGGGCGCCAAATACAAATCAACAGAAATCTCATAAATCACATTTCTCAAACATACAAGTATTAGGCACCATTTTAAAGATAAAATTCTCATTAATCCAGCCACAGTGTCTGATTTCAAAAAGGCTTTACAGTGAAAGCTCCACAAACGATTATGTTAGGTCACCACCAAGTCACAGAAAAACCCAGCCATTTTTCCAGCCAAAGAGAGGAGTCACAAAAAGCACAAATAGAGATAAAATTAATCACTAACCTTTGATGATCGTCATCAGATGACACTCATAGGACTTCATGTTACACAATACATGTATGTTTTGTTCGATAAAGTGCATATTTATATCCAAAAATCTCATTTTACATTGGTGTGTTATGTTCAGTAGTTCAAAAACATGCAGTGATTTTGCAGAGAGCCACATCAATTCACAGAAATACTCATTATAAATGTAGATGAAAATTCAAGTGTTATGTATGGAACCTTAATGCAACCACTGTGTCAGATTTTTTAAAAACTTTACGGAAAAAGCATAATCTGAGTACGACACTCAGAGCCCAAACCAACCAAAAGAAATATCCGCCGTGTTGCGCAGTCAACATTAGTCAGAAATAGCATTATAAATATTCACTTACCTTTGATGATCTTCATCAGAATGCACTCCCAGGAATCCCAGTTCCACAAAAAAATTGGATTTATTTGATAATGTCCATCATTTATGTCCAAATAGCTTCTTTTGTTAGGGTGTTTGGTAAACAAATCCAAACGCGAGTTCAGGTCCAGTCGGACGTCGGACGAAAAGTTCAAAAAGTAATATTACAGGTCGTAGAAACTTGTCAAACTAAGTATAGAATCAAACTTTAGGATGTTTTTATCATAAATGTTCAATAATGTTCCAAGTTCTTCCACACCGATCTTGACAAACCGTATGGACCTCGCTTTGTGCACGGGGGGGCATTGTCATGCTGAAACAGGAACGGGCCTTCTCCAAACTGTTAACACAAAGTTGGAAGCACAGAATCGTTTAGAATGTTGTATGCTGTAGCGTTAACATTTCCCTTCATTGGAACTAAGGAGCCTAGCCTGAACCATGAAAAACAACCCCAGAACATTATTCCTCCTCCACCAAACTTTACAGTTGGCACTATGCATTCGGGCAGGTAGCGTTCTCCTGGCATCCGCTAAACACATATTTGTCTGTCAGACTGCCAGATGGTGAAGCGTAATTCATCCCTCCAGAGAATGTGTTTCCATTGCTTCAGAGTCCAATCGTGGCGAGCTTTACACCACTCCAGCCAATGCGTGGCATTGCGCATGGTGATCTTAGGCTTGTGTGCAGCTGCTTGGCCATGGAAACCCATTTAATGAAGCTCCTGATGAACAGTTATTGTGCCGATGTTGCTTCCAGGAGCAGTTTGGAAGTTTGTAGTGAGTGTTGCATAAATCAAATCAAATCAAATTTATTTATATAGCCCTTCGTACATCAGCTGATATCTCAAAGTGCTGCACAGAAACCCAGTCTAAACCCCAAACAGCAAGCAATGCAGGTGTAGAAGCACGGTGGCTAGGAAAAACTCCCTAGAAAGGCCAAAACCTAGGAAGAAACCTAGAGAGGAACCAGGCTATGTGGGGTGGCCAGTCCTCTTCTGGCTGTGCCGGGTGGAGATTATAACAGAACATGGTCAAGATGTTCAAATGTTCATAAATGACCAGCATGGTCGAATAATAATAAGGCAGAACAGTTGAAACTGGAGCAGCAGCACAGTCAGGTGGACTGGGGACAGCAAGGAGTCATCATGTCAGGTATTCCTGGGGCATGGTCCTAGGGCTCAGGTCAGTTGAAAGAAACTGGAGCAGCAGCACGGCCAGGTGGACTGGTGACAGCAAGGAGTCATCATGTCAGGTAGTCCTGGGGCATGGTCCTAGGGCTCAGGTCCTCCGAGAGAGAAAGAGAGAATTAGAGAACGCACACTTAGATTCACACAGGACACCGAATAGGACAGGAGAAGTACTCCAGATATAACAAACTGACCCTAGCCCCCCGACACATAAACTACTGCAGCATAAATACTGGAGGCTGAGACAGGAGGGGTCAGGAGACACTGTGGCCCCATCCGAGGACACACCCGGACAGGGCCAAACAGAAAGGATATAACCCCACCCACTTTGCCAAAGCACAGCCCCCACACCACTAGAGGGATATCTTCAACCACCAACTTACCATCCTGAGACAAGGCTGAGTATAGCCCACAAAGACCTCCGCCACGGCACAACCCAGGGGGGGGGGGAGCCAACCCAGACAGGATGACCACATCAGTGACTCAACCCCTCCAGGGACGGCATGAGAGAGCCCCAGTAAGCCAGTGACTCAGCCCCTGTAATAGGGTTAGAGGCAGAGAATCCCAGTGGAAAGAGGGGAACCGGCCAGGCAGAGACAGCAAGGGCGGTTCGTTGCTCCAGAGCCTTTCCGTTCACCCTCCCACTCCTGGGCCAGACTACACTCAATCATATGACCCACTGAAGAGATGAGTCTTCAGTAGAGACTTAAAGGTTGAGACCGAGTTTGCGTCTCTGACATGGGTAGGCAGACAGTTCCATAAAAATGGAGCTCTATAGGAGAAAGCCCTGCCTCCAGCTGTTTGCTTAGAAATTCTAGGGACAATTAGGAGGCCTGCGTCTTGTGACCGTAGCGTACGTGTAGGTATGTACGGCAGGACCAAATCAGAGAGATAGGTAGGAGCAAGCCCATGTAATGCTTTGTAGGTTAGCAGTAAAACCTTGAAATTAGCCCTTGCTTTGACAGGAAGCCAGTGTAGAGAGGCTATCACTGGAGTAATATGATCACATTTTTTGGTTCTAGTCAGGATTCTAGCAGCCGTATTTAGCACTAACTGAAGTTTATTTAGTGCTTTATCCGGGTAGCCGGAAAGTAGAGCATTGCAGTAGTCTAACCTAGAAGTGACAAAAGCATGGATTAATTTTTCTGCATAATTTTTGGACAGAAAGTTTCTGATTTTTGGAGGTGGTCTTTATCCTAGTGAGATTGCTAAGGCGAACACCGCCATGTTTAGTTTTGCCCAACCTAGGTCGAGGCACAGACACGGTCTCAATGGTTATAGCTGAGCTGACTACACTGACTGTGCTAGTGGCAGACTCCACTATGCTGGCAGGCTGGCTAACAGCCTGCTGCCTGGCCTGCACCCTATTTCATTGTGGAGCTAGAGGAGTTAGAGCCCTGTCTATGTTGGTAGATAAAATGAGAGCACCCCTCCAGCTAGGATGGAGTCCGTCACTCCTCAGCAGGTCAGGCTTGGTCCTGTTTGTGGGTGAGTCCCAGAAAGAGGGCCAATTATCTACAAATTCTATCTTTTGGGAGGGGCAGAAAACAGTTTTCAACCAGCGATTGAGTTGTGAGACTGCTGTAGAGCTCATCACTCCCCCTAACTGGGAGGGGGCCAGAGACAATTACTCGATGCCGACACATCTTTCTAGCTGATTTACACGCAGAAGCTATGTTGCGCTTGGTGATCTCTGACTGTTTCATCCTAACATCGTTGGTGCCGACGTGGATAACAATATCTCTATACTCTCTACACTCGCCAGTTTTAGCTTTAGCCAGCACCATCTTCAGATTAGCCTTAACGTCTGTAGCCCTGCCCCCTGGTAAACAGTGTATGATCGCTGGATGATTCGTTTTAAGTCTAATACTGCGGGTAATGGAGTCGCCAATGACTAGAGTTTTCAATTTGTCAGAGCTAATGGTGGGAAGCTTCGGCGTCTCAGACCCCGTAACGGGAGGAGTAGAGACCAGAGAAGACTCGGCCTCTGACTCCGACCCGCTGCTTAATGGGGAAAACCGGTTGAAAGTTTCTGTCGGCTGAATGAGCGACACCGGTTGAGCGTTCCTACAGCATTTCCTTCCAGAAACCGTGAGAAAGTTGTCCGGCTGCGGGGACTGTGCCAGGGGATTTATACTACTATCTGTACTTACTGGTGGCACAGACGCTGTTTCATCCTTTCCTACACTGAAATTACCCTTGCCTAGCGATTGCGTCTGAAGCTGGGCTTGTAGCACAGCTATCCTCGCCGTAAGGCGAGTACAGCGACTGCAATTAGAAGGCATCATGTTAATGTTACTACTTAGCTTCGGCTGTTGGAGGTCCTGACGAACCGTGTCCAGATAAAGCGTCCGGAGTGGAAAAGTTGAGTAGGAAAAAACAAAAATATAAACGGTAATTAAAAAGTAAAAACCGTAAATTTGTCAGGTAGCAAAACAGGTTGGCAACAAAACGCACAGCAAATCGAAAGTCTGCAAGTCGTGACCGGAAATGACGTGTCATAAGAGGACAGACGATTTGTACTCCCTCCCCGCTTCAGCACTTGGTGGTCCCGTTCTGTGAGCTTGTGTGGCCAACAACTTTGCGGCTGAGCCGTTGTTGCTCCTAGATGGTTCTATTTCACAATAACAGCACTTACAGTTGACCGGGGCAGCTCTTGCAGATCAGACATTTGTGGAACTTACTTGTAAAGGTGGCATCCTGTTGACTTTGCCACATTGAAAGTCACTGAGCTCTTCAGTAAGGCCATTCTACTGCCAATGTTTGTCTATGGAGATTCCATGGCTGTGTACTCAATTGTATACACTGTGTCTGAAATAGCCGATGCACTAATTTTAAGAGGTGTCCCCATACTTTTGTATATAGATGTGTATCTATGGACACACACTTTCACATTGTTTCTGTGGTCATAAATGTCTGTGGTACTGATGCTGTTCCCATGACAACCTGTAATGTGGTGCTGATGGTTGTTTCCGCGGTGACAGGCCCAGTGCCAGGAGGTGAGGAAGAGGAAGGAGCTGGAGCTGCAGATAGTGACTGAGTCCATCAGGCTGTGGGAGGGAGACGACATCAGGACACTGGGCTCTGTTCTCTACATGAGTCAGGCTCTGGTTAACAGCCCTGGAGCAGAGGTCAGAGGAAAACCGTAGAACAATAACATTATAATAACTAATGTACATGAGTCAAATACTATTAACCCTCTCTGCTCTTGCTCTCTCTCTCTCTCTCACTCTCACTCTCCCTCTCTCTCTCTCTCTCTCTCTCTCTCTCTCTCTAGGAGAAGTGTGAGCGCTACCTCATGCTTTTCCCTCATGTCCTCCTCATGCTGTCTGCCAGTCCAAGGATGAGTGGCTTCATATTCCAGGTATAACCCCTTAGTCTACTATACCAGGGTCTTATTGATTTGGTGCCAAATGGAAGAAAATGGACTGAAAGAGGGAGGGACTACATGAACTTGTCCAATAAGAAATGTTCATTTTAGTTTTCAGTTTCAAAATGTTTTGCTACGGTGTTCCCTAATCAATAGGACCCAGTTGTGATTAACTACCGTGTTTAGTGTGGGTTCAGATGTTGGTGATGGTTTCTTGTCTACAGGGGAAGCTACCATTGACTGGTATGACTGTGACCATGCTAGAGGACAGTGAGGCCCACAAAAACTCCTTTGAGCTTTCTGGTAAGACTACTGTGGTGTATTCACAACGTACATTAGTGTGTTTGTATTATCTCCTGTAGGCACTCTATTTGGGTGTCTCCAGGTTGTGTGTGTGTGTGTGTGTGTGTGTGTGTGTGTGTAATGTGTGTATTGTGTCCTCCAGGCAGTCTATTTGGGTGTCTCCAGGTTGTGTGTGTGTGTGTGTGTGTGTGTGTGTGTGTGTCTATAATGTGTGTATTGTGTCCTCCAGGCAGTCTATTTGAGTGTCTCCAGGTTGTGTGTGTGTGTATAATGTGATGTGTCTATAATGTGTGTATTGTGTCTAGAGGTCGCCCGAATATGATTTTTCAACGTCGATACCGATTATTGGAGGACCAAAAAAAGCCGATACCGATTTATCGGACGATTTTTATATATATATTTGTAATAATGACAATTACAACAATACTGAATGAACACTTAAAAAAAAAAAAATAATATAATACATAAATAAAAATCTATTTAGTCTCAAATAAATAATGAAACATGTTCAATTTGGTTTAAATAATGCAAAAACAAGGTGTTGGAGAAGAAAGTAAAAGTGCAATATGTGCCATGTAAAAAAGCTAACGTTTGAGTTCCTTGCTCAGAACATGAGAACATATGAAAGTTGGTGGTTCC